>NW_003315883.1:410761-525925 GCF_000151265.4 Micromonas pusilla CCMP1545
CGCGAGCGCGTCGCCGTCCGAGAAGAAGATCCTCGTCGCCTACCAGGGCGTTCCCGGCGCGTACAGCGAGGCCGCGGCGCTGGAGGCGTACCCGACGTGCGAGCCGCGGCCGTGCGAGCAGTTCGAGGACGCGTTCGAGGTGCGCGCGCTCCCCGCTCCGCGCTCCGCGCTCCGCTCGTCCGCGCGCGCGCGTCCGTCGTCGACCGTCCGTCGACGCGACGCGACGCGACGCGACGCGCGCGATCGACGCGGTCCTATCCTCGCGACGCGGACGCGACGCGACTCGGTCGCGCGCGTCCCCCCGCCGCCGCCGCCTCCGCCGTCGCCGCGCTTTCGCCCTCTCCGACGCGCCGTCGCCGTCGATGTCGCCGTCCCACGCGCCCGCGCCCGCGCGGATCCGACGCTGACCCCCGTTCGATCGATCGATCCGTCGCGCGCGCGATCGATCGAGGCGGCGGCGGTGAGACTGCTTCCCATACGACCCCGTTCGCGATGTGAACGCCGTTCCTTAAGGACTTTCCCCGTCGTCACTCTTCACCCGCACTTCCCTTTCAACGTACGTTTGACCGGTAAGACGTTCGACTGACCGATCGCTTCACCCACCACGCTGACCTCCGCGTCGTCGATCGATCGATCGTCGAATCGAATCGAATCGAATCGAATCGAATCGCATCGCATCGAATCGAATCGCATCGAATCGCATCGCATCGCATCGAATCGAATCGCATCGCATCGCATCGAATCAGTCCACGGAGCAGTTCTCGACGGACCGCGCGGTGCTTCCCTTTGAAAACTCCCTCGGCGGGAGCATCCACCGCAACTACGACCTCGTGCTGACGCACCGGCTGCACATCGTCGGCGAGGTGTACTTCAAAGTCCGACACTGTCTCCTCGCGCTGCCGGGGCAGGAGAAGAGCGCGCTGACCAGGTGCGTTCTGCGCGTGTCGCTTTCACCCATCTCCCCTCGGTTTCATCGTCTGATCGCGTGGGTCCCTTTCAACTGACCGATGAACGTGTTTCGTGTGGAACGGCCCTCGCCAGGGCGCTGTCGCACCCGCAGGCGCTCTCGCAGTGCGACGGGTACCTCACGAGACTAGGTGGGTGGGCGCGTCCTAGCAACGTTCGTTCGTTCGTTCGTTCGTTCGTTCGTTGGCGCGGCGCGCGCCGTTCCTCGAGGAGGACGGACTCGACGCACTCTTCCCGTCCCGTCGTTTCTCTCCGCCCGCCCGCCCGCCCGCCCGCCGCCCCGCGGTTTCGATCCCGCCGCCGCGCCGCGCCCGCCAATACGCCCGCGCGTCCGCGCCGCCTCCGTCTGACGATTCGATTCGATTCGTTTCGTTTCGATTCGATCGATCCGATCTTCTCCCTCAGGCGTGGTGAAGGAGGAGTTCGACGACACCGCGGGCGCGGCGGCGCACATCCAACGCGAAGGCCTGTTCGGGCACGCCGCGATCGCGTCGCGTCGCGCGGCGGAGTTGTACGGGATGCACGTGTACGACGAGGACATTCAGGACGACGAGTCCAACGTGACTCGGTTCCTGGCGCTCGCGCGCGAGCCGCTTCCGCCGCGCGAGGGCGTGCCGTACAAGACGTCGATCGTGTGCAGCCTGCGAGAGGGCAGCGGCGCGCTGTTCAAGGCGCTGTCGTGCTTCGCGCTGAGAGACATCAACCTCACGAAGGTGGAGTCGCGGCCGATGCGGTGGAACCCGGTGAGCGGGTCTCGAAAGGATGGCAGCGGCGGGATGCAGTTCATGTACTTGTTCTACGTCGACTTCGACGCGAGCATGGCGGACGAGAACGCGCAGAACGCGCTGAGGCATCTGCAGGAGCAGACGACATTTTTTAGGGTGCTCGGGAGTTACCCCGCGGACGACTCGACGCTGCCCGCGTGACGACGCGAAGGACACGCGACGCGACGCGACGACGGGGACAGGGACGGATGCTATTATTTTATACACTGGTCCCCGTACGACCACGTCGGCGTGGTGAACGCCGATCCTTAAGGACTTTGCCCGGCGCATCTCTCCGTCCACCCCACGGTTTCAATCCCCTACAGTAGAGCGAGGAAGAAGGTTCATCGCCGCGTCATCGTTCGGAGGCGAAGAGCGTTCTCTCTCTCTCGTTCGTCGTTCGACGTCTCGACGCCTTCCCCCCATCCCCCGACGCCGTATTCTCTCACGCGCGCGTTCTGTACAAGTGTAGTGTGGAAGTACTTCCGGAAGTACGAAATCCAACTACGTGTAAACTAGCTATAAGACAGACCTAGCTAGCTAGTAATCCCTGACGGTCTTCTCCTCGCGGCAAAATCCCCGCCCGCGCGCCGCCGCCACCGCGGCGATGGACGCGATCGCGAGCGCCCACCCGACGGCGGAGAACGCCGAGGCGTCCTCCCCGGTCTGGTCGTTCAGCAGGGACGCGCCGACGACGACGTTGGTCGAGCCACCGAGGACGACGACCCATCCGCCGACGACGTGCGCGCGACGCGGCGCGGACGTCTTCGGCGGCGGCGGCGGCGGCTGCGCTTCGCGCGCGAGGAGCTCGCCGCCGCCGCCGCCGCCGTCGTCGCCGTCGTCGTCGTCTCTTGCGTGCTTCTTCTTCTTCTTTTTATCGTTGCGCATCGCGTACGCGAACGCCGCCTGCAGCGCGGGCGCGCACGCGACGATCATCCCCAGCACCCCGTGCGCTTTGACGACGCCGTCCGCGCCCTCCCACGCGAACGGATCGTAGGTTCGACCGGTGAAGATCTCGACGAGACCGGCGCACGCCAGCCCGACGCCGACCGCGTGCGCGGTCACGTGCGCGTAGAGCCACGTCTTGGTTTCGCCGCCGGCCCATGGCATCCACGACGCCTTCTTCGTCAGCGCGATCGCGCTTCCGAGGAAGAAGAACGCGAACGCCGCCGTCATGAGCGCGCCGTGCGTCTCGAGCGCGACGTCCGTGTGGCTGTCTGAGGGCGCGGGCCGTTTCGTTCCGTCGGTCGGTCGAAATGGAACGCGATCAAATCTGACGTCGAAACCGAGGAGGGGAAGGGCCATGCGGAGAGGGGCGGGCGTAAGACGTTTGCGAACGAACGAACGAACGAATGAATGAATGACGAAACGCACGCACCCGCGTTCCCGGTGAGGTAGTTGAGATACACCGTGCCCTTCGAGACGTCGTGCTTGACGTTCGCCTTCGAGGTCGCTCTCGCCCACCCGACGTACCCGAGACGATGCGCGTCGTCGGTCATGACGGCCGAGCGCGTCGTCGCGAACGAGATGATCGTGACCCCGCCGGACTTGGTCACGGACGAGGACGACAGCGCGAGCCCGCCGCTGCTCGGCGTCGACCGTGACGTCATCGCGTACGGCCCGATCGAGCCGCCGCTTCCGTCGGCGTTGATCCACCCCAGCACCGCGTTCGCGGGCGACATGGCGTGCGCCGAGGGGAACGACACGCCCACAATGCCGTCGCTCGTCCCCGCGAGCGCGATCGCGATGTCGCCGTCCGCCACCGAGGCGACCTGCGACGTCGCGTCCGCGGGGCCGAGCGTCCAGTGGAGGTTCATCCCGCTCTCGAGAGCGACCGAGCACGCGTATCCGATGGAGGACGTCGCGCACGCGGCTCCGCCGCCGTCGGCGTCCGCGCCGCGCGCCGCGAGGACGAGGACGAGGACGAGGAGACGGGCGAACATGACGCGCGCGGTCTCGCGGTGCCTCCTTCGGCGTTGTGAACGAGAAGAGCAAAGGTCTACGAAGGTACTTTCGTACCTTCGAAGGTACTTTCGCGTACGAAAGTACATGTAGCCTACTGTACACGTGTAGTTGTAGAACAACCTTTCTCGAAAAGTACTTTCGAAAGTACTTTCGTACCTTCGTACGAAAGTACTTTCGTACGAAAGTACGAAAGTACCTTCGTACAAAGTACTTTCGTACGAAAGTACTTTCGAAAGTACTTTCGTACTTTCGAGAGTACATCACTAGTTGATTCAAAAGCGGCATTGAAAGCAGGAAGTGTTTCGTAGACGTAATCAACGTTCATCGCACCGTCCCCGTACCCGACTTTGTATCCAAAGAAGGTGGGTTTGTTCACCGCACCGAGATCCCCTTCGTCAAGTGTTAATAAGTGGCCTGCGTAGAAAGTACAGTACTTTCGAAAGTACTTTGTACGAAAGTACTTTCGTACTTTCGTACTTTCGTACGAAAGTACTTTCGTACGAAGGTACGAAAGTACTTTCGTACCTTCGTACGAAAGTACAACTACTTTCGTACGAAAGTACAACGTACGTGTACGTGTACACGTACAGTAGGCCCTTGTGTAGATCTGATTACAAAAAGACTGAGCTCTAACCCTACGTGTACACTACTGTAGATCTGATTACAAAAAGACTCAGCTCGACAGTAACGTTGTACGGGCGGTTGTAACGCGGTGTACGTGTACGTGTACGTGTACAGCTGTACACGTAGCACTCACGTAGCCCCTGCCTACAGTACACGTACGTGTACCAGTCGTGTACCTAGAGAACGGATGGCACGTACCATCTCATGCTGAAGATGGACGAGTGAACGCACGTCACGAGAGCGAAGTCTCGAAAGAATCGCGCTCGCGGCTGAGCTCCGAAGAAGGAGAGATGGAATAATATTCATGTTCGTATTTATACCGCTCGCGCTCGGACGGTCGCGTCGCGTTCCCGCCCCGCGCCCTCAGCTCCCTCGCTCGCTCGATCCGATACCCAACGCCCGAAGAACCCCCGTCCAATCTTCCTCCTCCGCCTCCTCCTCCTCCTCCTCCTCGTCGTCGTGTCGTCGCGTCGTCGCGGCGGATCCTGATCAGTGCGCGGCGTGATACGTGCCGACAGCCGGCGGCATCGACTCCGGGGTCTCGAGCACGACGTCGCCGCCGCGCAGCGCGAAAAGCTGCCTCGGCGCAGGCGGAGGGCAATCCTCGAGCAGGTTGATGTCGTGCCTCTGCCCGTTCACGACGACGTACATCGACGTGGGGCAGATGTACTCCATGTTCGGGTGCCACTCGTCCAGGGTGTGTCCGTACGAGTGAATCTGCACGCCGGTGACCACGGCGAAGTCAGCCTTCCCCGGGTCCACGGACGCGCGGACGAGCGCCTCCATGTCCTGCTGGATCACGCTGTCAGCGAGCTTCGTGACTTGGACGAGGTCGAACCCCTCCGCGGGCACCTCGGACGGCTGCACCGCGCGGAGCATCCTGGACTCGAGAAGCGAGTACTCGGGATCCATCGCGTCGCACGACCCGACGGGCCGGATCTGCATCCCGCCCGCCCTCAGCTCCGTGAACTTGGGCTGGAGCTTGATGAGCGCGCCGCACGCGTGCGAGCACCCCGCGCGACCCGCGCGGATGCAGTCTCCCGGGTTGCCCGCGGAGTCGACGGCGATGTGCGGCATGGCGAAGAACACGTACCGTTCCTTCCCCGTCTGCCACTCCGTCGGGGAGTGCGACATGCCCGCGCCCAGGCCCGTGAGACCCGCGGCGGTGAACCCGGCGAGGCCGTCGACGTCCATGGCGTATCCGAACATCTCGTGGATGCCGTTCTTCAGCGGCGCGGTGATCTCGTCGCGGCAAAAGTTCGTGTGCGCGATCGTGTTATCTCCGGTGAATCCGAACTGACGCGGGGCGGGGGCGGCGGGAGGGGGAAGTGGTTCGCGGTTCGCGTCGCTCGGGGGTCAGTCGTCTGCGATCGGCGCGTCGTGCGGATCGCGGCGGGCGACGACGGGGGTCGGCGGGGTTCGATCGAGCGGCATCGAGGGCGAGGGTCGTCGAGGGCGGGCGAGGGATGCGCAGAGCGAGGAACGCGCGCGACGTCGATCGATCGATCGAGTCGATCCGATCCATCTGTCGAGGTTTCGCGCACCTGCGCGAGCTTGTTCTCGACGCGGAAGAGCCAATCGTCCATGCCGATGCTCCCGCGGAAGTGGTGCTGCACGTTCGCGGTGCGCTTGTCGTAGTACGCGTGCCTGCGCGCGCGCTCGTCCGGGAGCGTGTCCAGGCCCGCGTGCTTCATGTACTCGGGGCCGTGGTGCTCGTTGTACGAGTCGTGCTTCGTGCGCGCGTTGTTCTTGAATCCCGCGGTGCGGCCCGAGGCGCGAACGACGACGACGGACGTGCGCGCGCCGCGACGCGTCTTGACGTCCGCGCGGAGGGACGCGACGGAACCGAATGCGGCGCTCATGGAGATGGCCATTGTCGTTGAGAGATCGGCGGTGCGTGTGATGCGTGACGCGTCGCGTGGTGTGAGGGTTCCGCGCGGATCCTGCGCTCAGGTTTTACCCAGCTCCGTGATGACTCGGCAGATGGGGATAAGGCTCTCAGCAGTTGCCATTTTCCGAATAGACCAGTTGCGCTAACTCGATCAGACTAAAAAACCATAGAAGCCGAAACGCCGCGACGTATCCGAGAATGGTGACAGATGACTCGGGATCCAAGAACTGACCTGCGCTACTCGTACACTGTAAGTTGAACTTAGTGTACAGTACACGTAGTCACGTACAGTACACGTTACTGTACGTGTACGTGTACGCGCTACGATTTTGGCAAAAAAAAAATCGATACTCGTACCCTAATAACACTATCGGCGGCGCTTCCGAGATGCCGTCGTCGTCGTCGTCGTCGTCGTCGTCGTCGCTCGCCGCGATGATCCTCGCGCTGTTCCTCCTCCTCGCGCCGGCGTCCTCCGCGAGCGCGTCCGCGGCGTCGCCGGACCCGCTCCTCCTCCCGCAAGCCAACGCCGCGGACCTCGTCGCCGGGCGAGCGGACCGCGTCGTCGCGGCCGCGTTCGTCGGCGACGACGCCCCCGGCGCGATGCTCGTCCGCGGGGTCCCGGGCTACGCCGCCGCGCGCGTCGAAGCGCTGCGCGTCCTCGCGCGCTGCGCGACCGCGGACGACGCGCCGATGCGCCGCGCCGCGGGCTGGGACGAGACGCACGGCGGCCGCGGCGCGTTCACGCGCGCGACGGTCGCGGCGCGATCGAGCGCGCGGCTGCCGAGCGCGCTGGACGCGCGATGCGGCGACGCGACGATCGACGCGTTGGAGTCGCTGAGACGCGCCGCGGACGCGGCGGCGGCGGCGGCGCTCCCGAGACTGGACGCGGTGCTCGGGTACGACACCGGCGGGTTCTTCCGCGCGGCCGTGGACTCGGAGTCGTCGTTGGACCACTTCCACGTGTTCACGGCGAACGACCGGAGCGCCCCCGACGCCGGCGACGAAGAAGAAGCGTCGTTTTTTTCGGCGGCGGCGGCGGCGGCGGCGGCGACCGAGGAAGACGCCTCCGCCGCGGATCCGCCGCCCCCTGAGGATCCGAGCGCGCCGCCCGGACTCAGGGGGAAAGGCGAGCACACGGACGTGGGGATCGCGATCGTGATGACCCCCGCGCTGATGGTCTCTCCTGAACTCGAACTCGAAAGCGAGAGCGAGAGCGACGCGAGAGGCGCCCGCGGGTTGAAAATCGGCGGTCGCTCGCCCGAGCTCCCCCCCGACGCGATCGTCGTCATGCTCGGCGAGGCTGCGCGCGCGTGGCTGCCGTTGCCGCCGCCGGGGGGCGAGGACGCGTCGTCGCCGTCGAATTCGCCGCTCGCCGTGCCGACGCACGAGATGTCTCTAGACGGCGGCGCCGCGTCTTCGCCCGGGACGTCGCGCGCGTGGTTCGGGCGGATGATCCTCCCGCCCCCGGACGCGAAGCACCCGACGGCGACGAGCGGCGACGGCGCGCCGCTGACGTTCGGGGAGTGGCACGAGAACGCCGCGGAAGCCTTCGGCGGCGGCGGCGGCGACGACGACGACGACGACGGGAGAGGCGTCTTGGCCGCCGCCGCGTGCGCGCCGCTTCCCCACCACGACGACGGCGCGCTGACGTCCATCACGCGCCGCAGAAGACTCCAGGACGACAGCGGGTGCGCGGCCGGCAAGGTGTACTGCTGGTTGACGTGCGTCGACGAGCCCGCGGGCGGGTGCGCGTCCCCGGAGGTGGCCAAGTGCGTCAGCGGCGCCGGCCTCGTGTGGCCGGACCAGACCGGGGAGGGCCACTGCTACGACTGCAAGACCCAGTGCGTCGCCTCGGACTACGGGAAGGGGAACGACGGGGGTGGGTCCGGGGAGATCTGCAACTCCAAGATCGCGGGCACGTCCATGTACATGGACGGCTTTCTCGGGTGGGGGAATGAGGACGGCCCGTGCGTCATCTTTCTCGAGAAAAATCTCAAGCTGTCCACCGTCGGCGAGCTCTTCGCAGCCTTCTTCGTCACGATCGCGATCGGCGTCGCCGTGGAGGCGCTCGCGGCGGCGCGGCGCAAGCGCCAGAAGACCGCGAAGAGCGCTCTCGAGAGGGCGAAAGCGAAAGCGGAACGCTGGGGAGAGAGCGGCGACGCCGCGGCGCGACGCGCGGCGGCGTCCGTCAAGGCGCAGTCGCTCGCGATGTACGCGGTTCAAGTCACGTGCGGATACCTCCTCATGTTGATCAGCATGACGTACCACGCGGTGCTGTTCGCGGGCGTCGTCCTCGGCCTCATCTTGGGCCACGCGCTGTTTAACCTGAGCGTCCCGGTCGGGGCCGCGACCGGCGGCGCGAGCGCGTGCTGCGCGCACGTCGGGACCGTCCCCGGCGGCAGCGACGGCGGCGACGGCGCCGCCGAGGACGCGCCGAGCGAACGCGGCAGCGACGGCGGCGGCAGCGACGGCTGCGGCGACGCGATGACTCGGCCGATGATGCGCGGTTTCCCGGGGAGCGCGGAGTATCCCACGAGCGTGGTGGACATCACGCCCGTCGTCGCGTCCGCGTCGCCCGCGGTCGCGTCGCTGCCGCCGCTTCCGGGTCCACGGCGCTCGCCGAAGAACCCCTTTCGATGAGCTCATACGAGCGACGGAGGGGAAGAAACGTAAACGAACGTAAACGAACCGAAGAAGTGACACGACACGGTGTTACTCGCGACCGAGTCGCGACCAACCAAGAAGTCTATCCGATACCCACAGCGCGTTGTATTTTAAAGGTATAACGTCTCACTACGCGCGCGCGCGCTACGCTCGCGCGTCAATAGTCACGACCAGTCTCGACCGACACCGAGCGCCTACAGTAGCCCTACATACGTAGTTACGTGACTGTTACGTGATGTACCTTCGTGGGTACCTTCGTACATATCTGTACACGTACACGTACTGTACAGTGTGTGTTTTAAACTTATTTTCATTTCCCCCAATTATCACTGTTTGCAGAACTGAAGTGGCCAAAATCGAAATCGGATTTGAGAAAAAGCCCAAAATCCCTTTTCACCGTCCCTTCCAGATCTGTAGACGACATCGTGCTCGCGCCCCCCCCGCGCGGGCCATGGGCGACTTTTCGACCGCGGCGCGAGCACATACCAGTCCAGAGATCGTTCCCGACTCGGCGTGGGGCGTGTCGCGATCAGGGCGGAGCGAATCGAGCGCGCGCGGGTGCGGAAAGGAGCCGGAAATCGATTTCGCGATCGACCGAAAATCCCTTCCCGTTCACGCGGGATGAAAATCGGTTTCAATTTTTGGCCACTTCAGTTCTGCAAACAGTGATATCGCCTATTTTTTGGTGTCTAGCAGACTGGAGCGAAGCCCCTGTATAGACACAAGCTGTACGAACGTACACGTACTGTACTGCTATCAAACTTGACTGAACTTTTACTGAACTTTTTTGCCTCGCCGATTTCCCGTGTTTCCCCCGCAAATTAGGTATCTTCCTCACTTTTCACCGCCCCCGCCGTCCCCAGGCACGATGCCCCCGCCGAACGAGATGAATGTCTTCCAAAACTGGAGGAACACCCCACGGGCCGCGTCAAAAAGATACCGCTTGTTTCTGACCTTGTTTTTGACGTTGTTTGCGATCGCGCCCACGAATGCCTCTATGACCTGGACCGAGGACACGTCCGTGGGAGCTTCCGAAACCTGGCGTGGCATCACCTCCTCGAGCGACGGCACCAAGCTCGCCGCGGTTGTCTATAACGGAAACATATGGACCTCCACTGATTCTGGAGCGACCTGGACGTCCGTGGGAGCTACGCAAACCTGGGATTTCATCACCTCCTCGAGCGACGGCACCAAGCTCGCCGCGACTGTCAAAAGCGGAAAGATATGGACCTCCACTGATTCTGGAGCAACGTGGACCTCTCGGGCAACTACGCAAAACTGGCATGGCATCACCTCCTCGAGCGACGGCACCAAGCTCGCCGCGGTTGTCTATAACGGAAACATATGGGCCTCCACTAATTCTGGAGCAACATGGACCTCTCGGGCAACTACGAAAGCCTGGAGTTCCATCACCTCCTCGAGCGACGGCACCAAGCTCGCCGCGGTTGTCGATGGCGGAAAGATATGGACCTCCACTGATTCTGGAGCAACATGGACCTCTCGGGCAACTACGAAAGCCTGGAGTTCCATCACCTCCTCGAGCGACGGCACCAAGCTCGCCGCGGTTGTCGATGGCGGAAAGATATGGACCTCCACTGATTCTGGAGCGACCTGGACCGAGGACACGTCCACGGGAGCTACGAAAAGCTGGTATGACATCACCTCCTCGAGCGACGGCACCAAGCTCGCCGCGGTTGTCGATGGCGGAAAGATATGGACCTCCACTGATTCTGGAGCGACCTGGACCGAGGACACGTCCACGGGAGCTACGAAACGCTGGTGGGCCATCACCTCCTCGTGCGACGGCACCAAGCTCGCCGCGGTTGTCTATAACGGAAAGATATGGACCTCCGGTTCTGATGGCACGGATTCGTGCTCGTCAACATCATCGGGGCTTACATCTGTTGTGATCGCAGCTGTTGTTGTCGTCGTTGGCGTCGCTGGCGGCGTCGCTGGCGCCGTGGCCCTTACCAAGTCCAAAACTGCGGCTGCGTTAAGCATCAATTCGGTGTGAAAATCAGTCATAAAAGGGGTTGCGTTTTCACGAGGTTTGCCCCCATACATAAGCAGTATGAAGGCCGTTTTAGCGTCTTTGCGGGTCATTCCCGTCTCTGCGAGACAGGCTTCACGCTCGGCGACATACCTCCCTAGGTGAGGGCAGGTGAGACCTTCCCTCTCAAAGAGTTGGCTGAGGATTGTGGGGTGGGCATTCACCATATCCACATCGGTGTAGGTGTCGTGCGAGAGGGCTTTTCGCACATCTCCCTTAAGGTTCTGGAGGGACACCGCACCCCGCTTGGGGTACAGCCGACCCGCCTGTTCGCCGTCCTTGGAGAGACAGAAATGTATCTCGTGCTGGTTCGTATTCTTCAAGCGTCGCTTCATCTTCTTCAGTTCCGTGAGCGTGTCGTGGTCGGTCTTCTTAGCCTTCAAGATGCGGTTCAGGTTCTTCGTGTTGATAATTTCTCGGCAGGTGTAGGTCGTCGTCATTTTTGTATTTATATCGCCTAACCTTTAATAAGCTCACTTACTGTACGTGTACGTGTACGTGTACACGTAGGTGTGAAAATTAAGCTAGACCACCGGAAATTTATTTAGTGAGTATTTTATTGAGTATAAATTCGTGTACTGTATGTATCCAAAAAGTGTAAATAAATGAGTATTTGATGAATAAGTTGTAACTTACCGCCAAAAAAAAAGGTACCTTCTAAATAAATAAGTAGGGCCTACTCAAAAAAATTCTTCTATACACCCGAGAATGAGGCTGATGAGATTGTGTGTTTAAAGGAGATTTAACTCGGATTTGCTTTCAAAATAGGTGCTCCCCTTTCAAGTGAATTTAAGAGAGTATGTACTATGTAGCAATGTACTTTCGTACTTTCGTACGAAAGTACTACACATACGTTGTGCACGTACAGTATGGCATACTGTAACGCGTTGTACGTGTACGTACACGTACGTGTACGTTGTTTATTAAGCAGCCTTTCCGGCCAAATGTGACGTATTCGGGCACGGCTGTACAGTACACGTACACTACACGTACACAGGACACGTACACTACGTGTAGTACTTCCCGGCCGATGTTGAAACCACGCGCGGCGAAGTTCGCGTTCGACGAACGAACGCTCGTCTCGCGGGCAGAGTAGATCCGACGGCGCCTCCCCCGCGCGCTCGTCCTCGGTCCGAGAACAGAAGACGCGTCGCGCGCGGATTCGATCACGTACGCTCGCGTCGCCTTCGCCTTCGCCGCGCGGCGGATCGCGTCGACCGCCACGTCGATCCCGACCGCGCGTCTCGTCTCGCCGTCGCGCGCGCAAAGTCGCGTCCGCCTCGCGCGCGTGCGCGTCGACGCGCGTCCGCCGCCGCTCCCCCGCGCCGCGCGGCTCGTCTCCTCCGCCTCTTTGACGATGCCCCCGCGCGACGCGAGCGGCGACCCCGCGGGCGACGACCACGGCGACGCGACGCCGCCGCCGCCCGAGGACGTCTTCCTCGAGGACCTGCGAAGCGAGCGGTCGATGCGTTGGGTCGAATCGGAGAACGCGCGCGCGCTGCGCGCGATCGTCGGCCCCGACCGCGCGATCGAGGACGACCCGATGTTCGCCGCGCTGAGGGCCATCTACGACGACAAGAAGAAGATCCCGAACGTCCGCGCGCGCGGCGACCTCGTATATAACTTTTGGCAAGATCAAGACCACCTCAAAGGGATCTGGCGACGCACCACCATGACGGAGTTCGCGAAGGAGGACCCCGCGTGGGAGACCGTGCTCGACGTGGACGCGCTCGCAGAGAAAGAGGGCCGGTCTTGGGTGTGGAAAGGGCCGTCGTTCTTGGACTACGGCCCGGGGCAAGAGCGACGCGTCGACCGCTGCGTCGTGAAGCTCAGGTGCGCGCCGCGCGCGCGTTTACGTTTTCTGCTTTCCAGTACAACCGCAACCCCTCGGTTCTATCGGTTTCAACTTTTTGTAGTGTACAGTACTGTAGCCCTACAGGGCACGTACATTTGATCGCGTCACCGCCTTTCAACTGACCGATACCGTACGTACACTTTTTTCGTAACAACGAACGCGTCAGCGACGGCGGCGGCGACGCGTGCGTCACGCGAGAGTTCGACGTCGTCGAGAAGCGTTTCGTCTCTCCCGAGGTGCGCGCGCGGGTGGACGCGCGGCGGGCGGGCGCGAACCTCGACCACCGCGCGACGCGCCGCCCACGTCGCGTCGTCTAACTAGCATCCCTCCGACCGCGCTCGCGATCTCGTCGCGAATCGAATCGATTCGAATCGAATCAACCCGACCAACCAAACCGACCGACCGATCGTTCGTTCGTTCCCTCTCGCGGCCGCAGGACGAAGACGCGTTCGTCTTACCCGAGGGAAAGAACAACTTCTGCTGGGTCGACCGCGACGTCGCGTGGGTCGGCGTCGACCGCGGGGAAGGGACGGTGTCCCCGAGCGGCTACCCGCTCACGATCGCAGAGTGGCGGCGAGGGACGAAGCTCGAAGACGCGAGGGAGATTTGGCGCGGCGAACCGAAAGACGTCGTCGCCGCGGGGATGGCGTACTGGGACAAGGGGACGCGGTATAAGGCGCGCGCCGTCGCCGTTTTGTTTCTGTCTCTGTTTCTGTTACTGTTTCTGTTTCTGTATCTCTCTCGCGCCCGTCCCCGCGCGCGTTTCTCTCCACCCGCCGCTCGGTCCCGACGGATCCCGACGCGCCTCGACGCGCCTCGACGCCTCGTGACTGACTCGCGTTCGACTGACGCCTCTCGACTCCGCGCCCGCGAAGATCTGGTACCGCGCGGCGACGTTCTACGACACCGTGCACTACGCGGAGGACGACGTCACCGGGGAGATGGTGAAGGTGGACGTTCCGAGCGATTTTTCCTTCAGCACGTTCGCGGACCACGTCGTGATTCACTGCAAGTCGCGCTGGGGACCGGGCGGATCGCTTCCGGAGGGCGTGTCGTACGCGAGCGGCACCGTCCTCGCGCATCCCGCGGCGGCGTTCGTGCGAGGCGAACGCGACGCGTTCACGGTGCTGTACGCGCCCGCGAACGACCGATGCGCGTACGGCAGGTGCTCGGAGACGAGAGACTACCTTCTCGTGCACGCGCTCGAGAACATGGTCACGAAGGTGTACGTGTTTGAATACAAACGCGCCGCGAACGCCGCGAAGGGAGAGGGAGGAGAGACCGCGTCGTCGCGATTCTCGCTCGTGAAGGAATACGTCGCCCCGGACTGCCAGTCCTTCAGCGCGTCCGGGGTGGACTCGAACTTCACGAACGACCTCTTCGTCACGACGGACGGGTTCCTCACCCCGGTGACGCTCTCTCTCGCCTCGGCGCCGAACCTGGAAGACGCGACGCCGTTGAAGAAGAACACGTCGCACTTCGACGCGTCCGGGATGTCCGTCGAGCTCTCGCACGCGACGAGCGACGACGGCACGGAGGTGCCGTACTTTCTCGTCCGCGGCGCCGGGACCGTCGCGGGGACGCCCGCGCCCACGGTGATGTACGGCTACGGCGGATTCGAGATTCCCATGCTCCCCGGATACGGTGCCACGACGGGATACGCGTTGTTATCGAACGGCTTCAACTACGTCTTGACCTGCATCCGCGGCGGCGGCGAATTCGGCCCGGAGTGGCACCGCGCGGCGAAGAAGTCCAAACGCTGGCGCGCGTTCGAGGACTTTTCCTCCGTCGCGAAGGACCTGTGCCAGAGAAACGTGACGACGGCGAACGCGCTCGCGTGCGTCGGCGGCAGCAACGGCGGTTTACTCGCCGGCGCGATGACGACGTTTTACCCGCATCTCTTCGGCGCGGTCGTCTCGCAGTGCCCGCTGTTGGACATGGAACGCTACGTGCTGCTCACGTCCGGGCCGTCGTGGATCGACGAGTACGGCGACCCGAACGACGCGGCGGAGCGCGAGTTTCTCCTCGAGTACTCGCCCTACCACAACCTCGAGAAGGGCGTCGAGGACGCGATTCGCAAGCGAGGCGCGCGCGAGGCGGACGCCAACGTCGGCGAGCATCTCCCCGCGACGCTCTTCACGACGTCCACCGCGGACGACCGCGTGCACCCGTCGCACGCGAGACGCTTCGTGCACAAGTGCAGCGCGTTGGGGATCGGGAAGGACGTGTTGTACCACGAGATGATAGAAGGCGGGCACGCGGGGGCAGCGGACAACGCCGCGAGGGCGGCGGTGAAGACGCTCGAGAATAGGTTCTTGATCGACACGCTTCGACGCGGGACGCGATCGGTGGAGTGAGGCGGCGAGAGGGGCGGCGGCGGCGGGGGGTGGCGGGGGACGAGAAGAAAACGAACCCGAGTTTTTTTGACGCGCGCGCGCGACGGACGAACGAGTGAGTCGGACGCGCACGTTTGGTTTGGCCCGCGCGACGACCGACTGGAGGTGTAACGATGAATGGTGAACGCGTCACGAACGATCCGCTACGCGCGCGCGCCGAGATTCAGCGCCTCGTCCACGGCGACGGGGTCTAACCCCGCGCCCGTGGCGGCGGCGCGCAACGTCTCCGCGTGCGCCGTCGTCACGACGCCCTCGCGCGCGAAGCGTTTCAGGTGTTCCGTCGCGCGCTCGCGATGCGACGCGCTCAGCTGATGTGGGGGGAACGAAACGAAACGAAAAGAAACGAAACGAAACGAAACGCGCGGGTCGGGTCAGTTATCAGTCAGTCACGCGTCTCGCCGGCGGACCGGACCGGACCGGCGTCGAGAGGAAAGAGAGAGCGACGGTTTCGGCGAAGAGAAACCGAAAGAAAACCCGCGGGGATCGCGAGGAGAGAACAGAACGTCCTCGAGCGACGACGCGCGGGAAGTGGTCTCGTCTCGCACCGTGACGCCGTCCATCCTGGCCACGCCCCACACGCCGTGCACGAGCGCCTGCGGCTCCAGAGCCTCTGCGCCGCCCGCGCCGCCGTCGCAATCGCCGTCGCTGTCGCCGTCGTCGTCGCACAAGAGACGTTCCACGAGCGCGTTCGCGTCGCCCGGTCGCGGCGTCACCTCGAGCTTTCCGCACGCCCACAGGACGCCCGCGGCGCCGGCTCTCCCGATGCCGCCGCCGCGACTTCTCTTCGTCGTCGTCTTCTTCCCCGGTCTCTTCTTGCCCCCGTCCCCGCGAGCGACGGTCTCGTCCCCCCCGCGACCCCGCGCGGCGGCGGCGGCGGCGGCGGCGCCGCCGGTCCCGGTCCCCGTCTGATCCGCCGCGCGTCTCGCCGCCTCCGCGAGGAGCGTCTGAAACGCCCCGCCGTTCGCGTCCGCGGCGTTTCCCTTCACGCCCACCGCCTTCGGGGTCGGGCGAAGCGATGCGCGGGGCGGGCGAACGCGTCGGTCAGTCGCGCGTCTCGCCGGTCGAGACGTTCAACGAGCGTCGAGTTGAAAGTAAAAAAAAACGCCGGGCTGGGCGGGAGACGAGACGAGACGAGACGAGAAGCGAAGCGAGAGCGAGAGCGCGAGCGAGAGCGCGAGCGACAGCGAGAGCGACAGCGAGAGCGCGAGCGAGAGCGCGAGCGAGAGCGCGAGCGAGAACGCGAGCGACAGCGCGAGCGACAGCGAGAGCGACAGCGCGAGCGAGGCCGGTTCGGCGTCTCACCCAGAGCGTCCGCGTCAGCGCGACGTCGTCCAGCCCCTCCGCGTCCGACGCCGCGCGGTCGATGATGACCCGCACCACCCTCGGCGGCAGCGTCGCGTCCAACATCGCGAGGCTCCACGCGAGGTTCGCGCACTGATACGGCGTGTACTCGAGCGCGCGCTTCACGGCGACGGGCGCGAGCGACGCGACGAGCCCCTCGCTCCCCGGGCACCCTCCGACGCACCCGCGATGCCACCGCGCGTACGCCCAGAGCAGGTTCACGACGTCGGGCGGGCGGAAGCTCGCGGCGACCTCGCCCGCGCGATCGCCGACGGCGGCGAGCAGGCGGCTCCTGGGCTCGTGGCCGAGCACCGCCAGCGCCCACATCACCGTGGACAGGTGCCTCGGCTCCGCGTCCGCGCACTGGTCCACCGCGCGCGACGCCAGCGTGGACACCGTCGCGTCCGACGGTCGCAGCCTCAACCGCGCGAACGCCCAGAGCGTGTTGGAGATGGACACGATCTCCATCTCGTGCGCGCTCCGCTCGACCATCGCGAGCAGCGCGCGAAACCGTTCGTCGTGCGCGACGGCGGCGACGTCCGGTCTCGGCGACCCCGCCGCCGCGGGCGTCGTGCACAGCCGCGCCACTCGGTGCAACGCCGTGCTGCAGTTGACCTTGTTGAACACGTCCCCGAGCTCCTCGACGGCGAGGAGCACGTCCTCGACGTCGCTCGCGTCCATGAGGTCGCCCTGAAGATCCTTCGCGCGGTCCAACGCGCGAACGCTCATCGCCGCCGCCGCTCGGAGCTCGCTCGAGAGTTGAAGCTTGTGATACGCCCACTTGCGGTTCTCGAGTCCGCCGCGATCTAGCGCGCCGTGCGTCGCCTCCACCGCGGACACAATCTGCGACGACGACGCGAGAGGGGACGGGGAGGGTGGGCGGGGCGGGGCGGGGCGGGGCCGTCGGTCGGTCGAAAGGTTGGGCGCGGGGGGGAGAGGGGGGGAGGGGGCGTCGCGATTCGATCGAGAGAACCGAACAAAGTCCTTAAGGAACGGCGTTCACCACGCCAACGCGGTCGTATGGGGACCGGTGTGAGCGCGCGTCGAAACCGGGGAGACCGAGGGGAAACGCGACGCGACGCGACGCGACGCTCGGGCGCGCGGCGCGGCGCGAGAGCGACCAGACCAGACCAGACCAGACCAGACCGCCTCGGAGGGGAGGACGTCCGAGGGAGGGCGGGCGGGAGGTCGTCGCGTCGCGTCGCGTCGCGTCGAGCGCGCGGCGGGGGGGAGGGGGTGGGGGCGACGACGGGACGCGCCTCGGCGAAGCGCGCGTCCGCGATGACGAACGCCGCCTCTTTCCTTCGCACGCGTCCCGCGCGCGACGTCAGCGCGCGCGCGATTCGATACAGCGCGGTCACCGCGTTGATCGCGCTGAAGTCGCGCGCGCTCTCGCCCGCGACGGCCAGCACCGCGTTCGCGTCCTCGCAGGACAGGATGCGCTCTTGGATGGCGCGCTGCGCGTTCTTCGCCGCGCGCGCGCGGCCTCTGAACACGGAGGTCTGCGACGCGATCGATTCGGGGAGATTCGGGGCGGGGGAAGAGAGGGCGGGTCGCGACGGGCGTCGTCAGCGCGCGCGGGCGAGGGACGCGCGACTCGACTCGCGGCGAGCGGGCCGGGCGGCGGAGGATGGAAAAAGCGCCCGCCGACCCCGCCGACGATTTGCGCGCGCGCTCGCGCGCGAGCGAACGAATTCCCGACCGCGACGCGACGCGCGCGGCGACGGCGACGGCGATGACGCACCTCGTCTTCGCGGCTGCCTTTCTCCCCGCCCGCGATCGCGTTCGCGGCGACGCGGACGGTGACCGCCGCGCGTTCTCGGCCGTCCGCGCGCGACGTCGCGAGCGGACGATTGCCGCGAAGACGCGGGACGACGGACGTGGCGGCGGCGAGCGCGTCGTCGCGCGCGCGCCTCGTCGAGAGCGCGGCGTGGCGAGGCGCGACGCGTCTGATGTCCCGGGGGCTCCACGCAAACGCCCCCGCGCGCGTCGTCGTCGCCATTATGAGAAGTAGCGCCGGCGTCGCTCGCGCGCGCCGCGTGTGCGCGTCCGCGTCGTCGTCGCCGATTCTCCTCGGCGAGAGGACTTTTCGCGAGGCGGCCGCCGGAAGTACCGTACTTCCGTACCTACTACACGTACAGGTAGTGTAGAAAGTACGAAGAATATCTATCTTCGTACGAAGGTACGAAAGTACTTTCGTACGAAAGTAGTTGTACTTTCGTAGGGCTACAACGTTGTACTTTCGAAAGTACTTTCGTACTTTCGTATCTATTTTCGAAAGTACGAGTACTTTCGTACAACGTTGTACTTTCGTACTTCGTACTAAAGTACGAAAGTACTTTCGTATCTATTTTCGTAGTTGTACAACGTGTCTTGCGCCGCGCGCTCTCGCTCGACCATTCGCCGTCGCGCCGGCGGCTCAAAAGCGCGGCGACGCGTCGTCGGCATCGTCCTCGCGCCTCGGCGACGTCCGCCTCCGACGCGGCGTCCCGACGGATGTCCCGACCGCGGAGACGGCGACGTCCTCCCCGGGGTGCACGCGCACGCGTCCGAGGCCGATATACCTCATGAAACCCTCGACCACCGGACCCGGACCCGGACCCCCGGACGCGGGCGCGGGCACGTCGGTCGTCTCCTCCGCGACCTCCTCCTCCTCCTCCTTCGCGTCCGCGGCGATATCCTCCGCGTTCGCGGCGTCCACGTCGATCCCTAGATCGCTCGCCGCGGGATCGAGAGTCCCGCCCGCTGGCGCGGTGGCCCCGGAGGAGGCGGCGGCGGCGACTTTCCTTCGCGCCAGTCGTCCGCGTTGCACCGCTTGTATCTTCACCGCCGCCGCCTCTCGCTTCTCCGACAACTGCTGTTGCTGCGCCAAGAGCTGCGCGCGAAGGGCTTTCATCTCAAGTTTGAACGAAGGCTCCGTCGTCGCTTTGTTCGCGTCGATCGGGACGGGATCATCGCCGTCCCCGTCCGGAGGCGCGATGCCTTCGAAATCGTCCGCGCCGCCGCCCGGGGCGACTTTGCCGCCCTTCTTGGTCCTGACTTTCCCCAGTATCCGAGAGATTTGTCTCCGCACGCGCACGTTCTCGGCGGCGTAGAGCTCCTTCCCGCCTTGTATCATCGCGAGCACCAGCGCTCCGAAGATGATCAAGATGAACGCGAGTCCGCTCCAGCCGTTGTAATCGCGCACGAACAACGCGTACAACACGATCCAAATCGAGAGCAGGACGTAAAACTGCAGGCGGTCTTTGTGAATGTCCACGTACGGCTGGAAGTACGAGTGCGACGCGATGGATAACGTCGAGATCGCGACCGCGTACGGGAGCTGAAACCCGGGAAATATCATCTTGACGATCGTCACGAAAGACGTCTGAATGACCTTTCGCGAGATCTCCACGGTTTGCCAGTAATAAAACTGGTCCTCGTACGCGTCGTAGAACATCCCGAACACGCCGTCCACCGCGGGGGTGGCTAGACGGTTTTCCGGAACCATTTCTGCGCTCCCGCCGCCGTCGTTCGTGGACTTCCGCATGATGGGCTCCACGAGGACAGGCCTCGCCGACGCTTCGAATATCGACAACAACGACTTCTTCAGCGGTCGAATTTGATTCCGTCCGTGCGCGTCCTTCTCGATCCGTGACGCCTTGACGAACACCATCCCGGCCGCCGCGCGTTCTTTCCTCGCCGCGGCGTAGTGAAACATCTCAAAAAACCCGCCGTGTTCTCTAAGGGATATCGCGATATCCGTCGAGTCGCCTTGCCCGTCCAGAATGCGGACTTTGATCGAGTTCTTGAACGTGTACAGGCTGTACGCGATGAAAATCGGAAACCCAAACACGAAACACGCGATCATCGCGAACACAAAGATCAAGTTTCGGTTGTATTCGGGCGTGAAGCACTCCACGGTCATGTCCATGTTCAGCCAATGTCGCGGCGACGCGTCCGGCGGTCCGTGAACTTCGACGCAATCGAACGCCTTGAAGAGCACTGTCGCCGTGGACGGGTGAATAAACGAGATCACGAACCCGAACACCGCGTACAGCGTGAGCTGAAACGATTGCATCTCCGTGAAGCAGTCGTCCTCGGCGTCCGCCTTCTCGTCGTCCGACGCGCCGATCTCGATCAGGTGTTTACGCACTCTCCTGATCTTAAGCTTGCACTTGATCGAACTGTACTTCGACGCGATGGAGACCCCCAGCAAGAGCAGAATCGGGAATAACATCGTCACGTACATGTACCACCAGTACGTAAGGTCGCATACGTGCATTCATCAAAGCCAGGTGAGTCATCGACAAATATACGTTTGTGTCATGGATGACGAGAACGTCCGTGTCAGAGCGTCTGTGTCATTCGATATGTGAAGAAACCGACGGAAGAGTGGCTCCAGGCATGCCCAAGGGTTTCAAGCTGCACGACCTCGACATGAGCCCGAGCGTTCCCAAACTCATCGCGATGAAGAGCCCCCCGGTGGATTGGGTGCAAGGCCGCGCCGATCGTCGATCGTCGAACGCGAAGGCGAAGGCGCACGCGAAGGCCGAGCAGGCGCCAGATTGAGAGAGAAAAGAGAGCTGTAGAAGAACAACACACGACACACCGCGACAGCGTCGCGATATCGTCCGACGGAACAGACTGACTGGTACTGTATTGTAATGGAACGAACGAATACACAGGGGATGAAAGAGGGGAAACAGGCGGGAGAACCAGATAGGCCCCACCAGTACCCGAACATCGACGACCCGTCGCCATCCGTGGACGTCTCGGTGTACGAAAACTCGTCGACCATGCACTTGAACGACACCAACGCCACGATGTCGACGTTGAGGTAACTCAGTCCGTCCGTGACGTGTTTCAGCGCGGAAGGAGACAGACTGTCGTCCGCCATCGTTCCCATCTGACCCATGATTTGAATCCACCCGGTGAGGATGGAGATGACCGCTCTCGATTTTTTCGCGTCGCGGAGCTCTTGCTCCATCTCGATTCGCTTCCGCTCGCGCAGGTCGCGTTCTTCCGGGGTCAAGATCGTGATCTTCGCCGCGGAGTTTTTGTCCCCGCCCGCTCCCGCGCCGGGGAGCTTCTCCTCGTCCACGCCGGTATCGTTGAACGGATCGTTCATGGATTTGATCCCGAACGTCTTGTATAAGAACCGAAAGAGCAACGACAAGATGAACAACCCGAGGACGGAGAAGATCATAAACCGCGCGACGATGCCCGCCCGGGAAGGGCACCGCACGCACTCTCCCGTGCCGGTATCGACGTTGTAGAACCTCGCGCACTTCGAGACGACTCCTCCCCCGCAAAAAACCGCGGTCGAGAGGTACCCTTCCTTACAGAACGTCATCTGCGAGACCGAACCCGGACTCGAGCCGTTTCTCCACGAACCCTGCACCCACGAGCTCTGGGTGCCAACGTGCACGCCCGTCGTGCACGCGTCCGCTCGTCCGCAGGCGTAAATTCGCGAGCTGAAGCATTCGAACGAAGTGCAGTTGGCTGCTCCTGGGGAAACCCAGTAGCCGTCCTCGATCTCGTATTCCGCCCCGCCGAAACATACTAGGCCCTTCTTGAGTAGGCAACTATCGCAGAATTTCGCTTGCGGGTCAAAGTTGATGAAGCCCTTCACGCATATCTTACAAGTTAAGCCACCTTGGTCGTAATAAGAGCCGTATTTGCAAGGCAACGATTCGATAGGTCTATCGACCGTTTCTTTGACGGTATAGGTCGTCGTGTTCGGACTGTAACGTAAGTAGGTTCCCGTGGCGACCAGTGTAAACATGCCCGAGATGCCCAACCAGTAGAGACACCCGCAAATAAAAACACTCAGTCAAACAGATGGAAACGAACGTGTAGACCCTACATATGTAATGAAAATGGAAGAAAGAGACACAAAGGGGAGAGTGGAGGAAGAAGAATAAACCCTTACCATCCCGAGCTTGAGATCGGAAAACACCGCGCTTCCAGGGACCTTCGCCGAGTGGGTCAAGTCGTTGGTTCCGTCGATAAGGGCGATCTCGGAGGCCTTTGACGTGAACACGATTCGAAACTGTTCTCCCGATGTGACCGACCGTTGCCCCTCGCCGTCGATGACGATGACGTCGAACGTGTCGATGATCTCCCCGGGCGGGCTTCTAAAGGGCTTCAAAACTCGATCCAACGCTCGCCTCAGAGTAGCCTTCGAGACGCTACCGGTGTTCGCGATCTCGTTCGCTGACGTCTGACTCATCGCCGCGAGCGTCGAGTTCGCTTGAGCCATGGGGACAGAATCCCATAGCACCATCTCCGTGGCGTATTTTTTCCCGTACATGGCTCTATTCCCCGAGAAGACGCAATTTTGGCAGAGCACCTTTGTCCCATTCCGATTTAGATGACTCCAAAACACGCCGCCTCCGCCGACGTCCGCGGTGTTATCGTCAATCGTCGAATTCACGATCTCCCGAGCGCTGCCGCCCACGATGCCGGACAGGTTAGACGCCGCGCCTGCGATGAGCGCGTTCGTCTCGATCAAGTACGTCATGCTCGCGTCGAGAACGATCGATCCGCTGCCGCTGCCGGAGTTGACGTAGGGCGCGTCGAAATTCGCGCCGCCGCCGCTGTGCCTGGCGTAATTTCTTCGAATTCGCGAGTTCGCGATGTGCGCTCTTCCGAGGCCGCTCACGACGAGTCCACCACCGTTCGTCGCAGTGTTGTTGTCGAGCGCAGCGTTTTCGAGAACGACGTTCCCTTTAGTCACTGTCACGCCGCCGCCGCCTGTCGTGCAACTGTTCAATTTCACCTCCGACCCCCAGCCGAGGAAGACGCCCGCGCCGCTGGAAAAAATGCCTCCGCCTTGCCGAGCTTCGCACTCGTGAATCCGCGTGGACGTCATGCCAGCCGTAGCGTTCACGTCTAATGCGACCCCCCCTCCCAGTGCGTCCGCAGTGCAATTCGTGATGTTCGTGCCGTCGAAGCTCATCATTGAATTCGACTCTCCGTACGCCGCTCCGCCACTCACCGTCGCTGTGCAGACGTCCACGACGGATTGCGATACGCGAACGTACGCCGCGTCCATCACGGCGATTCCCCCGCCTGACCTCGCGCTGCAGTTTCGAATCGTGGTGTCATGCAATTTTAGCGAAGTCCTCTCCGCGAGCGCGATGCAGCCGCCGGCGCCGTACTTCGCGGTGTTACCTTCCAGTCTGCTTCCCTCGATGTGCGCCACGTACGTCAAGTCGTCCGTTTGGTCCGCGTCGAACGCGCACGACGTATCAACGCTGACTGGATTCTCATCACCAGCGGTCGGTGTCGTGACGGCGTAGTAATACGGGTAGAAGAAAATGCCGCCGCCGTGAGCGGGTTCGACGTCGGATTGCTGCTGACACACGTTATCGGTGATCACCGCGTTCACCATCCTGAACGGTTTCCTGTCCTTCAAGAGGTAGCTCGCCGGCACCATTTCATCACCGGGAACGCGAGCATACACCACTCCGCCGTTGTCATACGGTCGTGTGTACTCGTATTCATTCACCGATCGGCGTGGAACTCGATACTGCACGTAAGCGCCGGCGGCGGCGCTCATCGCCTTGTTGTCGTTGATGACCACGTCGTGCAACTCCATGACGCCCGCCTCCACGAGGTCTACCATGAATGCGCCGCCTCGAAATGCATCGTTAGTCTTGAACGTGACGTTCCCGACGCGTGCGAAGGAGCCGCCTTCGGAAGCTTGCAGAAAGACGGCGCCTCCTCTGTCGAGAGCGGTGTTTTCCGTGAAGGTGCTGTTGTGGATCGCGATCGAGGAAAACGCCGCAAGGATCGCGCCGCCATCCTTCGCGGAATTGTTGACGAACGTGCTACCGCTGATGTCATACGCCGTGGGCACAGCCGTTATGTACTCTTGCGGTTTGATGGAATCCGTGGTGGTCGTAAGAGCCAACGCCCCTCCACCTCCCTCCCACGCTTCGTTCCCATTAAACGTGACGTTCAACAAGGTCAAGCCAGCGCCCGATCCCATCGCAAAGATCGCCCCACCCATGGCTGCTGTACAACCGGTCATCCTCGAGTCGCGCATCATGACGTAAGAGGATTCTCTCAACAACATCGCCCCACCTCTATCTGTGGCTTCGCAATCGATGAAATCTGAATCCATGAACTGCACGTTCATCGCCGGGTCAGTCATTCTCATGTCTTGCCCTCCCCCATTAAAGGCGGCCCCATACAGGCCGTTGCACTCGGTAAATTTGCAGCGTTGGAACGCCACGAAGGCACTATCTACAGAAACGGCTCTATCCGCCTCCTCAAAGGTGCAGTCACGGAACGTCGCCACCATGCCTTTCTCAATTGCCACGGTCGATCTGGTGAAAGTGCAATCCTGGAAGTGCGCGATAACCGGAGGTAAGCGTGTCCATGATCCGCCCGCCCATTGTATACTACCACTCATTCCCAGCGATTGACCGCCTGTAAACGTCGAGTCGGACACCTCCAAGGTCGTCGCAAACTTGTGGTAATATCCCTTCTGCATGTAGATCTCGCGATCGCCATCACCCCCGCTCATCACAAAGTGCGCATACTGCCCTAAATCATCACATTCAAACACGGAGTTCTCGACGAAGAGCACGCTCCCCGTGACCATGTTCATGACGACACATCTGGAAGTGACGTTTTCCAGCTTCACGGTCCAGCCTTCATACATTTCTATGCCGATCGCTTGATAACTGTCGCTATCGTCGCTTCCTGATGGGAGATTTCGCTCGAGCGTGAGGTCCTTCAGCCATAACGCGTATTTACCGGTCGTGTAATCTAGGTCTCTAGGGTCGAACGTTTCGTAGTCATCGAACGCCGCGTACCCTGAAGCGCAGTGATTATCATTTTTATTCACACCGTTAACCTGTGGGAAACATAAAGGATCTTCGGACCACATCCTCGAGGCGTTGTTGAAGACGAGAGGGGCGTAAGTAGGGTCCTCATCCCGCGCTGGATAATCGTACGTCTTCTCGTTGTCCGCCACCCGGGATGATAAATTGGGATGAATACCTGTTGCATTCCATTCGCTGGCTAACCACTGAACATAACCGCCCTCAGCACCATGTGAATTATACTCCGAGCGGTTATAATCCGAGTGTATTATTTTGTCGTCATCGGGGGCTTTCGTATCACCGGGTTTTGCGTAAGTCGTGATGTTGCTCTTCAAAAAGAAGATAATATTGTCGCCTCCGCAGTCGCTGCAACTTTTATCAACAGCCTCGCCCACGATCGCCGCGTTCGGGGTGGTGCCCTGGATCATGATGGGCACGTTGAAGCGCGTCTTGAACGTTGGATTAGTATCCGTGTAGTACTTATCGTGCAGAAGGATTCTCACGCCGTAGGGACCAATGTGATTGGAGAAGTTTGCAACATCAGAACGCAGGCTTTGTTGCGCCAACAACATAGCGGCTGTCAACGTGCACGAACTGATAGCATCCGGGTGGAGTATCTTCGTGGCGCCATCATCAACGAGGCAATCTTCATGATCATAGCCATCCGGTGACGGGTGATCGAGCGAAAAATTTCCCACTTCGACGTCGAACCACGTCCCACACAGCGCGTCTCTTCCCCCCACGTTCGCGAACGGACGCTGCGTCTTCACGCACGGCACCAGCACTTCCAGAGGAGAGGTGCAATTGCAGTTCACGGCGTTATCTGCGCGCTGCGACCACGTGTTCCGCCTCTCGTGGCATCTATCCGCGGTGCACGAGGGGATCGAGCACCGCTGTTTCGCGTCGTCGTTGTCGTCGGCGAATCCGTCGAGAATGCACGACGCTCCCGCGTAGCCGTAGGGCGGTTCCATGGTCCCACGCACGCGGCACTCGTCAAGGCACGGCCGCCCGGCGTAGTCGCGCTTCATGGCCCCCACGTAGTCCCAGTGCGTCGAGCTGCACGTGCAGTCGTCCTCGGGCCACTGAGACGGCAAAATCATGTCCGGCAGCGCGGTGTTATCCACGAGTACCTTCGCTATTCCGTTGACGTCGCGGTGGCATTCGCTCTCGCGCCACTCGTACAATTTCGAGTTATTCCCCAATTTCGTGCACGCGTCTTCCGAGATGGACACGGAGATGCAATCCCGCTTGTTGACGTCCAAGGGGTTTGTCGAATTCGGATGCGCGACGAGCGCTTCCCTGCAGAAGAACTCGGCGTCGACGCACGCGTCGCACACGGTGCCGGCGGGGACGTTCCACATCGGCGCGCCATTCAGTCCGTCTCTCTTCACGCAGCATCCCGTTCCGCGCGCGTCGTGACCCGCGATGCCTTGCTCCGTTTGCAGTCGCGAGTAATCGTTGTAGATCTTAGGCCAACCACCGTCGGTCGAGTTTTTCTTGAGATTCTGCCAAGTGGCTTCATCCACGGAGTCACACGTCACGTTGGTGTGAAACACAGAGACGCAGTCTCTCTTGGTCAGGTTCAAATAGCCTCCGCTGTCTACGTGCTCGCGACAGAAGAAGTGGACTCGATCGCATTCGTCGCAGTTATTCACGTCGTACCCCAGGACGCAGAGTCCGCTGTCGGCGCTCGGGGCGTTGTCCACGCCGTAGATCCCTTCCTGCTTCACGGCGTCCGCGAGCGAGAGGAGGCACGCGAACGTCGCGAGCGTCATCGCGAGCGTGCTCGCGAACGCGCGGCGTCGCGTCGGCGGAACATCGCGTCGACGCGGCATAGAGAACGAATTGGATTTGGATTGGTGCTTGCGAATGCGACGCGGCCCCCGGCGGACCGCGCGGCGTCGCTCCGCGGTGTCCGCGTGTCCGCGCGCTCGCGACCGCGCGCGAAGAAAATCGCGACCGCGCGCGAGAACTCGACCGACGCGCGCGGCGCGTGAGCGATGTCCGCCCTCGCTCCGCGCCGTGGGTGCGCGCTCGCGGGAGGCGCGGCCGGATCGATACTGCGGTCGAGCGAGCCCCGCTCTCTATTACTCGTAGTTTGTGTAAAATACGTACCCCTTGTACACGTACGTGTACGCGCTTATTCCGCGCTTCGAAGATAGATACCTTCGTACCTTCGAAGGTACGAAAGTACTTTCGAAAGTAGATATCTACCTTCATAAACTATGATATCATATAATATGGAGGTACTTTCGTATGATACTTTCGTACGAAAGTACGAAAGTACGAAAGTACTTTCGTACCTTCGTAGTTGTACGTGTACAACGTTACAGTATGTACGTGTACTATGTAGCTATCATTACCTTCGAAGGTACGAAAGTACGAAAGTACTTGAAAGTACTTTCGTACCTTCGTAGTTAAGGTAGTCCTCTACGTAATTCGAAAAAATCCACCTAAAAACGTACTCGTGACTAAAAACACGTGCAAAAGTGTACGCGCGAACACCCGCGCGCGAAACCTATCTCCTCCGCGCGCGATGCACGTCTGCGCGCGAAACTTTGCACGATTACAGTTCTAAGGCATGCGCACAATGATACGCTGGGGTTTTTTGACTTTCGCGCGCGTCGCGAAGAAATCGCAGATCTTGCCCGAAATCGCGATTCGCGACGTTTGCGTACCCCTCTCGCGACAGAGAGCATGAACGCAAAATCCCCGGCGCAGGAAGTTCGGCGTTGAAGCCCGGAACGCGATGGTGCAAAAGAAAATCCGTTTAGATCTCATTCGAGGAAGGAGATAGGTTTCGTGCGCGGGTGTTCGCGCGTACACGTTTGTACGTGTTTTTTTGTCACGAGTACGTTTTTTAGGTGAATTTTTTCGAATTACGTAGAGGACTGACTACCTTTAGTATCTACTGTATCCCTACAATCGAATATCGCGAGGGGCAACTCGGGATCGATGACTAAATAGTCATACGCGTATGGGCAAATCCCGTGCTCGTATGGGCAATCAGTCGTAGATTGTGCTCGTATCGGCAATCAGTCGTAGATTAATACGTGCTCAAGTGTTGTGAAGGATCGACTTATTTGGGGGGCTTACTTTATCGGTCGATCGACCATTGAAACTTGTATGAGTATTTTTTACTCCAAGGGGGGGAAGTGAGCTTGCGAGCACGGGCGCCGAAAACACAACTGTTAGGAGTTTGACGGGTCTCGGGTGTGCGAGCACGGTAAGGTGCGAGCGACAAAAGTGCGTCAGTTGGCAATTTGCGAGCTCAGCCGGCAGCGAAGCAGTTGTAAATGTATCGGATTTAGCAGAAAATTTGTGAGGGTGTCTTCCACATTTGATGGAGTCACCACGTGAAAGAGCGCGTCGCTCCGTTTCATTTTATGCCTTCGCGGGCGACGTCCGCGGCGTTTGTGACTACCTGTAAGCGCGGACGAGTAACTGTACACGTACATGTACGTTTGCTACGTAGGCCGGAGGTGTGACATTAGCGGCAAATAGAAAACGAGAATTCTCGTTTGACCCTAAACCCTAAACTCGTACAGTATGATAATATCTATTTCCGGAAGTACACGTACGGAAGTACAGTCAGACAGTACGTTGTAGATACTAGCTAAACTAGTACAGTATTCTATTTTCGTACTTTCGTACTGTAGTTGTACAGGTACGTGTACAGCTGTACACGGAGTGTAGGCAACGAAGCGTATTGATGTCCACTCCGAAGATTTTGCGGCGCGCGCAGGTCTCGCGCTAGCTCTGCCTAGTGTTGTCGATACTCTCCGGGATATAATGTATGTGAATGATGCTTACGCCCAGAACACAGGCGTCATTTACAACTGCGGTGGTAAGTGAATTTCAAGTTAAAACAAGTTCTGGCGTGTTAGCACTCCACAATTTCTTAAGCACTTGTGTAAATTTTGCAGATTGCGGATCTGAAGTGATGTTACGCCCGGGTGATATTGTGATCTGTCGTGAATGCGGCTATCGTATACTGTATAAGAAGCGCACGAAGCAGAGTGCGTTTACATTGTTATGTTCTCGATCACACGATGATATTTTCTCTGCAGTTGTCCAGTTTGAAGCACGATAAAAGTAACGTGAACAACAGAACCTTGAGGTCGACGTTTTAATTAACGCCGTCATGAAGAGAATCCCTACTGAAAAAATGCATTGGAGAGGAGTTTTAGGGTGAATCTTGGGGGGGGGGATGTTCGAACTTCTGAAAAGATAAGCGTTGTTTGCCTTGTGGATATCTCATGGTAACAGCGCTTCTACTATTCTTTATTATACCTACACACATTTCCAAAACTCCCACAAGAACCAAGGACAAGTCTACACATCCTGCACATATGATAACATGCTAAGCATCAGATGCGCATCTTGGAGAGTTAACAAAAAATGATTGGCTTTCATCCATCATTTGCACAGCCCTCATCCTTCCATTTGTGCCCACAAGAGACACACTGAAAAAAAAGTGACATTCCCTCGGACGTGGTCAATGAAAAAAACACAGCATCTGCATTTTCGCACCTAGAACAACGGACATGGGAAGAGCGAGGCAAGGTTGGGTCTGTGCGTACATCCTGTATAACAGTGGTCGTTTCAGCAGCCGTGTGGTGGACTAAGTGGCGAAAAACGCAGTGATCGTCAGCCTCTACTTGGAAGTCGCAGTTACGGCATGCATATATCAACTTCTTGAGGGCGCGGTCTTCCTTTGGGTAAAGCAGATCGTTACTGTTTGGACAGAAACGCAACCTTACTGCTCCGGGCCGTTCACGGTTGACAAAAGCGCCACTTTCGATTCCAGTTGCTTTTGAGTCGGACATCGGTTTCCGACAAGGCGGGATAGAACTTGCTCGCCTAGATGCGTTATGAACACGGCGAATAAACTCTTCGAAGTTTTGCTCTTTGCTTGACCTCTGCTTGAAGTAAGTTACTTACTGTATGTACTTCCGGAAATAGAATACCTTCGAAGGTAACGCGTTGTCTGTCGTACGTGTACACGTACAGTACTGTACAACGTACTGTACGTGTAGCGGACGAAGACCAAAACCGAAGCCCGGACTTTCAAGTACGGAAGTACTTTCGTACTTCCGGAAGTACGTGTACAGCTGTACACGTACATACGTGTACAGTAAAACGTGTACAACGTTGACTCAACGTTGTACTTCCCGAAGTACACGTTTATACACGTACGTTACACGTACGTGACTCGTACGTGTACAGCTGTACACGTACGTGTACGTGTACGTGTATCTATGTTGTACTTCCGGAAATAGATACTGTACTGTATCTATCTTCGTACGAAAGTACGTCGGAAGTTCCTTCGAAGATGTACACGTACACACGTAGAAAGTACCTTCTGAAGGTACCTTCGAAGGTACCTTCGAAGGTACACGTGTACACAGCTACACACTACACACGTACACGTGTACCTGTACGTGTACACTACATGTACGTGTAGTTGTACACGTGTAGTGCCATACTGCAATACAACGCACCGTACTTCTACAACTGTTGTACAGTGTGTAGCTGTGTACTGTGTAGTGTGTACAGCTATAAAGTTGTACTTTCGTACAAAGATGATACAATAACGCGTTGTACGAAGGTACTCACAGCAACTACGTGTACAACGTTGTGGTCATTGATATGATAGCCCTACAGTATGATAAAGGCTACGTGTACGTGTACACGTAGCCCTATCTATTTTATCAGTTTATAATTTATCAATTCTTCATTCGTAATGTACGGAAGTACAGTACTTTAAAGTTTATCCCCTGCGTGTGTGCAGTACGTGTAGATTTGATTACACAAAAACTGAGCTCTAACCCATCCCATGCGTATACAGCTATACACGTAGTGTCGTCGTGTACCTTCGAAGGTACTTTCGTACTTTCGTACTTTCGAAAGTATTTTCGTACCTTCGTACGAAGGTACTTCCGTCCGCAGTATCTTCGAAGGTATCGGTATCATCTTGTCTACCTTCGAAGGTTGAATAGCTAGCTAGTTACGAAGGTAGCTAGCGTCGTACTCGTAGAAATAGTTGTTTTATGTACACTTGTAAATTGTCTTTTACAGTACGTGTACAGTAATGCTGTACAGTGCGTGTACGTGTACGTGTACAGTACAGCTTTTTTTTTTACTAGATTTGCCCGGATGGGTTAGAGCTGAGTCTTTTTGTACACGTAGCCCTACTGTACGTGTAATCTGATCTACACACAGCTGTACATATACGTACGAAGGTACGAAAGTACTTTCGTACTTCCGTACTTCCGTACTTCCGTACTTCCGAACTTCCGAACTTTCGTACATACAGTAGTTGTAGTCTAGCTTGTAGGTAAGATATTTTATGAAGGTACACGTGTAGTTCATGTACTGCACCCGTACTGTACTGTACAACCACACGTACAGTGCACGTACGTGTACACGTACAGCAAGTTGTTTATCTTCGTTCATAAAACAACTTCGAGGAACACGTATTTTTACCTTTTTTTTCCATTCCTCTAGACAGTGGGGAATTCCACGGGGTACTCTTCTCGCAGGTGCTCCGGGAACTGGGAAGTCCCTTTTGGCTCGTGCAATTGCGGGTGAATCAAATGTCCCCTTCATCCAGTGTTCAACGGCAAACTTCGTTGAAATGTTCGTAGGTGTTGGAGCAAAACGCGCACGCGAACTTTTCCAAGTGGCACGAGAAAATCAACCATGCATCATATTTATAGATGAGATTGATGCGGTTGGTAAGCAGCGTGGAGGTGGAGGTTTCCCAAGTAACGACGAAAGAGAGCAAACCATAAACCAACTTGGATAAAAATGGGTTATATGTACGTGTACTCGTACGTGTTCACGTACGTGTAGTGTACGAAGTTTTAGTTGACGTGTACAGTACAGTAAAACTTAGCCCTACAGTAGCTGTAGACTGTCATATGGCTAGGTTAGTGCTAGGTTTATTTCATAATAGTCTACTGTACTGTACACGTAGCCCTAGCCCTATGTACGTGTACAGTATTTACTACCTTCGAAGGTATGTAGCTATGTACTTTCGAAAGTACTTTCGAAAGTACGAAAGTACAGTACATTGTAGCTAGTCTATGTACAGTCTATCAACAAGATGGGTCTAATATGCTGCTGTTTCCTCCAGTGTTTGCGGAATCCAGCCCAGCAAAGTATCCAGCAATGTTTTATAAAATTATTGATGATGATCTCAATGATTTGACGTCCTTGTCATTTTCCGAGCTGCGGAGAAAAGGGTTGGAGTTTCAGCCACCCGCTATCTTGGTGCGTAACCAACACAACACTGTGAGCAGTCCTTAAACTTTATTTACGTAACAGGCCCGGCGCTCCAACTCAGATACCCCTAAATTCCATGCACCGGAAACTTGCGCGAGTATCTTAACATGTACCATCGCAAGGACGCGGAAACGTATACGGATTTCCTCGTGGCCTCGAGATTCGACATACTGCAAGGAAAACAGCAACAATTTGCTTTCTCAGAAATTATCGCAAAAAGTACGAAAGGTGACTAACTTTGGTGTCAGACAGTCTGTACACAAAGTTGCTCGGCAGAAAGGAATATCTTCAGGACGCACATATACCTCACGGTATCGTGGAGTGCATCAGACATTCCCCACTCGTCGCTGGGAAGCACAGTTCAGACGAAACGGTAAACCAACTTCTCTAGGTTGCTTTGATCGAGAAGAAGAAGCAGCAAGGGCGTATGACCGGATGATGGTGTGGTGTGAACTCCACGTATGCGAAAATAGGGTCGCTCCAAAAAGCGGATTGAAGCCTGGATTTGCATCTCTGCCATTGAATTTTGATTGTGGCGAATACGAAAATGACTATGAGGGATTGAGAAAAATGACTCAGGATGAACTGGTTCAAAACCTGAGAAGACAGGGACGACTGCAGGCAACTACAAATAACTTCGGTGGATAGTGCATGACATACTTTCGATAGTCTATATATGATATGATGTACACACTCTCTCTGCGACATTTACAACTTCTTCACACACTGTGATATTCCGGGTTTGAGTTTTTCCTTCGAAGGTAGCACTACCTGAACCTTTTACAACGGTGACGTCTACCCACAGCCATAAGAAGAGCAAAACCCGTGGAACTCTGAAAGATCTTGTTCTAGTTTCTAGTCTAAGCAGCCATTCATGGGGACAGGAATATAAGAACACCAATACACTGGCCAGAGTCTGTAAAAATCGCATTTCCGAACGATTAAAAGTTATCATGGAGGGAGTTCTATCCCTGCCCTGGTTTCTGCCGTCTAAACAATTCGGCCACTATCTCAGCAACACTTGCGTTTGTCAGGGTTTTCTCGCAGGAGACGTCGTGCACCTCAGAATAGTTTGGCACTGTATCATAACCAAAATTATCGTCTCCTTGAAATGAACAGGCAAATTTACCCTGATCAAACCCTGTGCTCCTGATTCGACTGACGACATCCTTATAACGATGCTGTCCAGGTACAAGTTTTCGCTGAGAAACTGGTTGATTCAGCAGTGAGAGAACTTGAGTGACTGAGGGATGTAAAAGTGGAAAGAGTGCCTTGCGCAGCGATGGGAATAATGAAGAAAAAGTCCCCTCTTCGCGTGTCAAAAACTTCTTGATGTGGTGCCGCTCTTTGGGTGCCTCGAAACACGCAGGACAATTCTCATTTATCACTGGAAGCCTGTTGGTGTACGAAAAGTCGCGCAGCTGACGTTCTCGGCAATATATACCGGGACGAATCACGGTTAAATCCCCTTCGTCAACCGAGTGCAAGAGTCAAAAATAAATTATTTACTTCTTCACATTCTCCCGGAATCTAATCGTCACAGGAACATCTAACGAGTGCTTGTTTTTTGCCTTACCACATACGAAGCCTTCATGGTCCGCAGAACCCCATTGTGCATAGCTGACATGAAGAAACTTTCAACTATGTCATCGAGGTGTTGCGCAAGAACCAACTTGTTGTAGCCATGTTGTCGCATACACGTGTAAAGCGCACCACGTTTCATGCGCGCACAGAAAGCACAGATGCTGTCACCAGACATGTGCTTTGTAGCCATGTCCATGATATTCTCCTCAATGTAATGGTACTTTACCCCTAAAGAATCTAAATACGCAACAAGAGGTCGAGGATTGTAGGCCTCTGTGCCCGGGTCTATAGTGCAACAGAACAATTCAAATGTTCCTGGTGGGTATCTGCGCTGTAATGCTTTAAGAATGTGTAGCATTGCCATACTATCCTTCCCTCCAGAGAGGCCAAGGAGAACTCGATCACCAGAATCGATCATATTCCACTGGGAAACTGCTTTACTAACTAGGCTCAGTAGCTTGGGGGGAGGCTCGGCGAATTTGTTTTGCATTTGAACTTCGCTGTGGATGTCACCTGAGAGATCTAGGTCACACGTATTTACTCCCGATAGAACGGCATTGCCATCTCTAGAATCACTGTCGTCCGCGTCTTGAATTGAACTTAGCGGTGGCTGTCGATCACAAGCTGAACCCACACTACTTGACTCGACACCTTCGCTGGTATTCCTCAACATGTGAATTTCCTCTTTCGTGGAAATTCTAGATGTAAGGATAGCCGACATAATGCGTTGCCTTGCAAAACCACCGTGAAGACCGCATGTGCCTGATTTTCCATATAGTGGATATTTTTTGCTAGCCATTCGAGGTGTATCTTCCTGAACCTCAAAACCTGCGTTCCGTTCAAAAGGATGATAGCCTCCCCGAAAACTAGTCTCATCGGATAGTGCACCGCTATCCTCCCTGAAATATCGAGGGCAAAGTGCTCCTTGAAGCTCACCGGGCGAGGGTTGCTGTGACAGAGGAAAATGCGAGTAGTTTTTATATTCTTGACATTTTTTGACATGGTAAGTTGCCTTCGAGAGAAGTTCAGACGCCTCTGATGGAAACATGAACCACCGAAAAGATTTTGCTGCAAACTCACTCGATACTGGAAGCCCACTTTTCGCCCGGTCACCACGACTGACAGATTTCAATCTAACTGCAGCCGTGTGCCTTTGATCACTGATGAAGAGCATACGACCCTCATATTCTGTGCTCAGCTCACCAACTTCCAAACACTTTAGCGGGTTTTCTTGACCGCAGTGCTTCAACAATTCTATTCCGGCCCTCAGTTGTGAACGAAGTGATATCTCATAAAGAAATTCCGGTGGGGATCCTGACCGTCTAGGCCCATCATAAGTTGGAATCGTAGAAAGTTTATCTCTATCATATACTGCGGGAAAGTGCATGTGAGCCAACCATTTTCGTTCTGGAAAAGACTTTACCCGGGCTTTGTGGCGCCAAATACCAGACTTCGCATCCAATCGATAAAGTGGCAGCAAGCGCCAACCATGGTTTGCAACTGCTTGCAGCGCAGCCAGTGTATAATCAACCTCAGCTCTTGACGTGAAGTAAGTCAAACTCAACCGGACAAATCCTGGACGCATTACTTCAGTCTGCTCCAAAAGTATTTTCTCTAAAGCAAATGATTTAGCATCATCGATTCCAAGCAAGTGGAGGGCATACGGTCCAGCACACGCACATCCACCTCGCGTCTGGATACCAAATACGTCATTCAGTAGAGCACAAACGAAGCTGGTGTGAAGAAATCGGCTACAACCCTTTGAATCTGCTGGGCACCGAATTAGAAAAGAGATGATTGGCAACCGATCAGGGGGTTCCAGAGCATCCATGCGCATACATGAACTGCGTAAGGTTGAGCATAATACCGCAATGTTTGGATTCTGGGATAAAGATGTGTAGATCCGTCTGCATAAATCACTCTCAGATTTCTTTATGATACTGCAACCAACGGCGTTTTTTACCTGGAATGCAAGGCCAGCCCTTATGCTTCCCAGAGGGTACAATCCAAAGGTTATCCACCAGGGAGCAGTCAGTTTTTCATGGACTCAGAAAACAGCGCAGTTATGTCAACAGAAGGAAAATATGTGTTCTATTCCCTACCACGATGTCTTGTGTGCCACCTTCTTCTCGTTCACATCGATTAGAAATGTATCGATGATCTTTTCTAGTTACAAAAAAAATACTTCCACCTCCTGGTTCTGTGGGTATTTTGTTGGTAAACAACGAACGCTTAGCCACAAGAACACCAGGTGAACCTGGGCCGCCTGGGAGTTTATGGGGGGAGAGAAATATCGCATCTTTGTATACATAAGGATTAAGGGTTCCATCAGGAAAAAATCTCACAGGGTTCATGTCAACTTGTAAATACGATGCAGCAGTAGCATAGTCCCAAAAAGCAAGTGCACCAGCACGGTGAAGATCCTCTGTTATACCGTCGACATCAGCGACTACACCAGTAACGTTGGAAGCGGCTGAAAATGATCCAATGATGAGTGAGTGCGAGGCATGCGCTTGAAGCTCTTTTCGTAAGATCTGACGGTCAATTGTACCATCTGGCCTCTCTGGAATGCAAACTATTTTGGCATTAGATTCTCTCCAGGGAAGAATATTTGAGTGGTGCTCATGCGGGCCCAGAATGACTACAGGCATTGATGTCTGTGGTGCTTCAGATGGAACAGGAAGGTGGATACCCAGGATAAGGACAAGTTTATTGACTGCGCCTGTTGTGCCGCTGCCCGCAAAAACAACAACGTCAGCATGTCGATCTGAGTAGCCAACTCTTGCGTTGCATGACTGTGCTATTATCTGACGAGCCTCCTGACGGAAACACGTAGACTGAAGACCACTCACACTGGTTGTCGTGTGCGTGTTTGCATAGGTGGGAAGCACCTCGGCTTGCACGTAATTTTCAACTGCAGTCAGCGCTCGACCTGATGCGGCCCAATCCGCGTATATCATGCCTTTACGACCGAATGGTCCATCAAAAAAACTCCCATGACCTATCACAGAACGGCGAACGTTAGCTAGAACCTCCGATGAAAACGACATGACTATTGCGCAGCATCGATAGTTAGAGGAGAGAGCAACTAGTGGTTTTTCCTTCTCGTACAAGTTGTAGACGAGGTGCGCTAATTCGCGGCTAAAGGGCGTAGGCCAGTACGTGTACGTACAATAAACGTACAATAAACGTACAGTACACGTAGTGTACTGAACCTTCAAGGTACAACGTACAGCACATAGAATCCCTTCGTACGAAAAAAACCCCCGTTCCGACCAAACTGTAAGATATGCAGGCTACGGGCATTTAGTCAGAGACGTCCTATGAACATTTACCGCTGAGAAGTACTTTCGTACGAAAGTACGAAAGTACTTTCGAAAATAGATATCTATTTTGAGTACGAAAGTACGAAAGTACTTTCGAAAGTACGAAAGTACTTTCGAAAGTACACGTACGTTGTACTTTCAAAGTACGAAAGTAAGTTGTTACTTTCGTACGAAAGTACGAAAGTACTTTCGAAAGTACTTTCGAAAGTACTTTCGAGAGTACTTTCGTACGAAGGTAGGACTCACGTAGGGCTACGTGACTGCTACGTGTACACGTGTACGTGTACTGTAGGGTTCAAGCTCCGTCAATTCACGCTAATTCAGGCGTACAGTAGGCCAGTGTACGTGTACTATACGTACTGTACACGTACACGTAGCCGGAATAAACAAGTTGTACACGTACGGACGTTCATGTTGAAATTTAATTTGAAATTTGAATCCTCTCATTGTTCCCGTCGACTGCTTCTTGGCCGGCGCACAGGGACTAACGCTTGCGGTTCGGATTATTAATAGCGTCAATCTGCCACAAAAGTAGTAGAGCTTACCCGATGACGGGCGCAGACAAAGCGTTCGAAACTCTTTCGCCGAACGTTGTTGTGGATGGTCCGTCTTCACGGTTGACGAGCAACGATGAGAATGCTACGATACTCTTCCATGAATTCGTGCCTGTCTGTGTTAGGGAACGTGCTAATAGCTCGGAACACGTAGAAAATCTGAAAATTCGGATTGCGTTTGGGTTCAACAAGCAGAAACAAAATAAGGTGCGGGCCAACAAGAACTTGTTTCTGCTTTCAAAAATGAGTTTCGCTCTTTTTGTCACAGGTTCTTCGCATTCAGGTGACAAACGACTCAGATCCGTTCTTCTTTCACCACACTGAAGTGTCCGAGGAGGATTACAAGTCAATCAAGGTTGAACAATCTATCCTCGTCGAGTTTTTACAATTTCCGCACAAACTCATTGAGTTGCTGGGAGAGTGCACCAAAAGTTATCATGATGGGAAGCCACCTTTCTTGGCAGTGTTGAGAGTTGGAAGTGGGGGCTCAAGCCTGGACTCTAGTTTGGGAGTGATCGAAACCAATCAATTTAAGCGTTTATCTCACATTTCTTTGAATTTGAAGCACGGCGATTCAGCCGCTGTAAAAGAGTACCTAGCTGGTCGTCTGCTCGATGTGCAGGCCGAGCGAGACAGCTGGCTGCAGGCACACGGTGCTGTCACCTCAGAGTTGATTTCAGTGCGTGGCGATCTGGAATCTACCAGAGCAGATTTGTTTGCGGAAAGAGATGCATGCGGACGCAGAGATAATCACACACAGGCCCGCCTTGATGAACTTGCTGCACGTCTGAAGTTGGCAGCAGTGGAGGAGTTGACAAACACAAAAACCCGCTTAGAGGGTGAATTCAGTGCAGCAGAAGCTGGCATGCGCAGTGCAATAGAGGCGCTGACCTGCAGAAACAAGGAATTGGAGTCTCGTGCCGGTGATCTCATCCAAACGAAATACAAACTCGATAGCAATCTTTCAGAGATTACTTCGCGTCTCAATACAACTGATGCAGAGCTCAAAGCAGCGAAGGCTGAACTTGAGAACCTAAGAGCTGACAAAAACTATCTCGAAAAGGTATCAAAAGACGCGCGCACTTTTTTTTCCTACATGCATGTGACAATTATATTAGAGTTCATGGGACAAAGTTAATACTTGTTTTGCTGTATGCAGGAGTTGCAGGCTCACGAAACCAGAAATGCTCGAGACGGCTCACGTGTTGAATGGCTAGAAACCCAGTTGAAAGATAGGGACGAGCTTATAAATGTCCTGAAGGGCAAGCTCGATGGTAATATTTCGCACAACTTATCCATGGAACATGCGCTGGACGATGCGCGTGTAGCTGTAACCAGGGCTGAGGATCGACTCTCTGCCAGCGCTTGTGAAATTCGAAAGGGGAACCATATTATTGAGCGACTTCAAGCTGAACTTCGTTCTGCCAAAGCAAAAGCAAAATTGAAGTCAACTGTTATTTCTCAGCAGGAAATCGTATTGAACGAACGGCAGGGTGCGCTCGATAATCACGCACGTAAACACGACGAGCTTACACATGAATTGGAAATCGCAAACCGTGAGATGCAAGTTCTGAGAGCACAGGTCAAAAGCCAGAATAAGAAACTTGAAGAGAGCCAAGCACTCCTAGTCAGCAATCAACAAATGATTCAATGGCTCAACAGCCAAGTCAATGAGGCTCATCTAACGCAATTAGGAAACATCTCAAGGCAAAACTATAATCCCTCACTAAGACTGCCGACTATAAAACCAAGTGACTTCAACGTGGTTCGTCCGGGTAAGTCAGAAGCGCTAACTTTCAACAGCAAGCGAGGAAGTGTTGCAAGTGGAGCAATATGAAATGTTATCGGAGCAGTGTAAACAGGACTAGCTATCGATATCACGTTTGATTATGAAGAAAACCCTGCTGTCAAACGTCCTGTCCTATTTTGTGGCATACAACATTTCTACCAATACTCCTTTTTGCTTTGGTCTAGTATTTCTGTGAAATACAGATGTTTCCTATTTCTTCTACATTTCGTGGTTTGGGTTCGTGTAACTAAAGTTCATCATACTTTTGCTGAATGAAGCAGTGATACCAAGTGATCCGGGAACTAAGCTCGTGTCTTCCGTGTCTGCGTGAGCTAGCCCTCGGCCACCATAAATGTAGTACCACTTCAGCGTTAAGTCACTGTTTTTCTTTGAAGCTTCAAGGTTCTGAACATCTGCACTGCGAATGAAAAGTTTTCGAAAGTCTATACCACCGTGGAAATAAGTTCTATAAAACACATCTCCTTCAACGCTTCTCGATTCCCTTGTGATATGAAATTCTCCCTTTCGCAAGGAAATTCAAAAACAAAAAAATCAAGTCATACAAAAATGATGAGGCACTCGCGGCGTAACTTAAATTTAACGACTTTTACCTCGATCATCGACTTCGCGTACTCGTCGAACACGACAGCTGGCATCCATGTATTTGACACAGGACGATACCAATGCTCAGGTTCGAGGAAATTCAATGTTTTAGTGAGTTCGTCTGAGATGCAATTGCTTTTCGACTTCGCCGAGTTGTTTCTCAACCAAACATGTAGCCTACTCTTGTAACAGCTGACTTGCTTGCTTTCCAGAGCTTCATCGAAAGTGTTTTTCATATTTCTTTGATACCATTCGCTGACGATGCGCCACAAAAAGATCGCGCGCAGATGAAGATACTCTGGATTTTCGTTCACCTGACGCTGAAGCTCGGGTAGCAAGATCGACTGTGCAGGCAAAAGGGTCAGAAGAGAATAAAACAAGTGCTTATGATCTGGACTTGCCTTGAATAACTCATCTGCTTTTCTTTGTGTCGTCACATCAGAACTTTGGCAAAGTGTGCGCACATCCTCGTCCGGCGCCCGCGTCTCATATTCCCATTCTTTAGCATTCGTATAATAGAGTGCCTCTTGTTTCACAAGCAGTCTCGCGCTCAGGACATGAAACGATGAAACATTTTTCTTCTCGCACTTACTCCGATGCATTACATCTGTTCTCCCTTGCTTAGATTTATATCCTCTACTCCCAGATGACGACTGCCAGACCTCGGCTATATCTGGAACAATCCACTGGCGAAATGAATGACAGATTTGAATATCTCTTGTACCGATTGAACCATATAACTCACCCCAGAACAAGCTTCCCAAAGTTTAAGGTCACTCATGAAAGGTGGTGAAAGCCACCCGGCGTACTATTCGAGCATCCGAGCATACGAGCATCCGAGTAAAGTCGTCTGGCATTTAAAAAGAATATCTCCTTACAATAGGGTGATCTGGGTGTAGAAGCCGAGCTGCGGTTTTCTTCAATGACAGGTCAGCCTCGAGCATGATTCTTCCTACTTCAGTGTGACCAATATTACGCTCGACAACCCGATCAGACTCTGTTGGATTCAGGTTGACCCAAAAGCTCTCTGATGGGTGAGAGAGCCATACAAAAAATGTTTCGGAAAGATTATTCAAAAGATCGCTAGAAGCCCTGGGAACATACGCTGACGTTAGCTTTGACCCTTGTTGCACGTTGACAGGTCTGTCAAAATGCAAATCAAAGGTCGCAAGAGGTAACACCACCTGAAAAAGAGCTTCTAATTAGTGTGGGCATACACCTCTGATAAAAGGAAACGTAGTCGGGGATCTCGTAAAGACAACTGCCTGACATGACGAAGCAACGCAAGAAAATAGAATCACGTGAACTTCAAATAGTCTGCTTAAAAAAATTTTGTCGCGAGAATACGGAGTTACCTTGCATTCCTGATGTTCAACACATCCAGAAATGACGCTCATGCCAACAGCAGACATATCTATCCCGCACACAGACATCGAATCGTCAAGCCATGGTCCGTCTCCAGCAGCTGGAGTGGTATAAATCCAACAAGGCCATTGAATATATTTAGAGCAGTGAAAAACGAAAGAGGTCAAAGCCGCGACGAGCAAAGCTTCCCGCCGTGCACAAGATAGAACAAGCATGTATGTATGTAAGCTGTCCGCCTGGAATACGAAGAATAAGTGAGAGGCTCCGCTATCTTCAGATATCACGGACACTGGTGCGTGTCGTCCACTGTTTTGACTGTCGAGAAAAATAAATGCGGAGAAAGAGTTCGTCCGGCTATCCGGTGACCTGGAAGTACGTGTACTTTCGTACGAAAGTACGAAAGTACTTTCGTACTTTCGAAAGTACGAAAGTATTTTCGAAAGTACTTTCGTACGAAAGTATTCTACTGTATCTTCGTACGAAAGTATTACTTCCGTACAGTACACGTGTTGTACGTGTACAGCTGTACTGTACACTGTGTCAGTAGGACCACGTGCACGACGCACCGTATCGGAATCGTATCACCGTTCGCGCGTCTCCCGGACTCCACGTCCTCGTATCGCTCCCGTCGCCGGGCGTTCGGTCGTCGAACGGAAGTCACGTGGATGCGTCAGGAATCGTTCTTCGGGCTCGAGGTCGCCCCCGGGGAGCCGGCGTATTACCGCCCGGACGAGTACTGCCCGCGTGTCGACCTCACGCGCGCGACTCTCGTCCTCACTGGCGATGCTGCCGCGCTTGACGGCGCGCGCATTCTCGTGAAGGCGCGCATTGCGCGAGGTGCGCTCGCTCGTTTCCCCGTCACCATCGATCCTTGTCCGCAGCGTCCTCCCCATTGCTGACCGGCGCGTCTCCGTCGTATTCTTTCGAGTCACGACAGGCCCGCCATTCGTCGTCGCGTCGCTCCTCCCCGGGCGCTTGGAGACGCTTGCGCTGGACATATCGTTCGCGGCCGACGTGCGCGTCAGCGCGCGCGTCGTCGTCGCCCGCGACGAGCGCGCCGCAGCGGTAACTGAAAACACACGGTGCGTCGTGCACCTCACCGGGCACGTGGATAGTAGCTTCGTGCTGATATCACCCAAAGAAGTGCGCGACGAGGACGAAAAAAGTGCAACCGAAAGCTTCGAGGAAGACGACCAAGGAGAGGACGCGAGTAGCAGCGAGAGTTGGGGCAGCGACGTCGACGAAGTTCTTGGGGACGATGGCAATGTTAGTGAGGGGGACGAGGCCATCGCGCGCACGTGTCTAATCGGAGACGACGACGCGTCCGTTGCTGCGCGACTTCGAGCGAAAAACAAAGGGATCATGACCGGCGACTGGCACGTTCCTTCAGTGGAAGATGTCTCTTCATTGTTTCGAGACGGCAGCTCGAGCGCGAATGGTAGCGGCGAAGTGCGGTCTGGCTGGGCGTACCACCTCCAAACCCCGGGGGCGCGTGTTCACAAAAGCGTGGACAAGATGCCGGAGTTTGCATACACTGGAGAACTTCAGCCGGGATTGATATCTCCGCGACGACGCGTGCCATCGCGCGGGTGGTCTTTCCCGCCTCCCGACTATGCGACGACGGGTTGGCCAACCGCTGAGTTTGAGTCGAAATTGCAGAGGGTCATCGAGATAAAAACTCCGGAGGCAATCGTGAAGATGCGAGCCTCGTGCTCGCTCGCGCGCGCGGTCATGGATGCCGTTGCCGCGCTCGTTAAACCAGGGGTCTCAACAGATTTTCTCGACCACGTCGTGCACGTTATGACGGTAAGTTCCCGCACGCGCGTTCCACTACCCATTTTCGGGGACTCCACAGTGCCGATCGTTCAATTGTCTAGAAATCCATGGGATGAAACTAACGAACCGTGATTTATGAATGTCTAAAGATAAGTAACGGAGCGTACCCGAGTCCACGGAACTACATGGGATTTCCAAAAAGCGTGTGTACGTCAGTGAATGAGGTGGTGTGTCATGGAATTCCCGACTCCCGGCTGTTGCGTGATGGCGACTTGATCAACATCGACATAACCGTGTGTTTGGACGGTTACCATGGGGATTTGAATGAGACGTATTTCGTCGGCGTCGGCGATGCGGACATCGAGAACGCGCGACGAGGTAAGAAACTGATGCAATGTGCGTTGACTTGCTTACAAGATGCGATCGCGTTTTGCAGACCTTCCGCTCGGTTTCGTGACATTGGTGGCGTGATCGCGCAAACTGCTTGCGCGTTCGATCCTTCGTACGGTGTCGTGAAGGATTTTTGTGGGCACGGGATCGGTACCTTGTTCCACTGCGCACCGAACGTGCCCCATTACGCGAGAAACAAGGCAGTCGGATCGATGCGACGCGGGATGACGTTCACGATCGAACCAATGATCAACGAACGCACACATCGGACGACGCACTGGCCGGATGGGTGGACCGCGGTGACGACGGATGGCGGGAGGAGCGCGCAGTACGAGCACACGTTGCTGATCACGGAACATGGCGCCGAGGTGCTCACCGCGCGGACAGAGCGCTCTGTGCCGTTTTTCTCGAAGGGCGACGACTACAAGCCCTAACCTGCTACGACTACACGTACGGTGTACTACTAGCTAGTCGCGTCCGACGTCGGTGAGGAGTCGAGTCGCTCCCCCCCCAGCCCCCTCTGGGTCGCTCCTCTCTCTCGAGACCGCTCGATCGCGATCTCCTCGTCCACGTCATCAAATCTGAGCGCGTGCTGATCAATCAAAATCGTACACGTCGCTTCGCTTACTTCGTTAAACGCAGGCACCGAGATCTCGGGTGTCGGAGACGATGTCTCCGCGGAAGAGACGCTCGTCGTGAACGACGCCGAAGGCTCATCAAGAACGAAACCGTGGGTGGCAAGGCATCGGTTGGCGACAGCGCGTCCGGTGCGGAGTCACTCGTCGCTGGCGCAGAGTCCGAGCTCAGCTCGTGGACGGGGGGGGGGTGGCTGTGATCGGCGAAAGTCCTCAAGTAGTCGCGTTTAACACGAGAAGAGGGTCGTGTGGGAGTGGGAGCAGCCTCACAGACCCCCACCCACGCGCGGTTGCGGCTGCGGCTTGGCTCACAAAAAAAACAAAACGACGATTCTCGCATTTCGCGACCGTCTGTATATACCCTCGCCGCCCTTTATATGCATCGCTTTTCTCTGATATACCTGTATTGTACAGTACATGACCTGCTTATTATGTACTGTAGCATCATGTGTCTGTCTATCGCGTCGACGTCGGGCGTCGCGGTTCTCTCAACGACTCGTTTGTCGTTCAACCTTTCGCGACGCCGTCGCCGCACCCTCCCGAGGTTTCCCCTTCCTCCCCGCCCCATCGCCGCCGCCGCCGCCGAGCGCGGACGCGGCGTAAGCGGCAGCACCGACAACGACGACGCCGCCCCACGCGTATCCTTGGAACCGCCCGTACTTTCGCATCGCGTGCGCCCACATCGTTCCCAAGGACTCGATCTTCGTCCTGGCGTTAGTTCGTTCGCCGCGTCGGCGCGTCGGTCGTCAGTCGAAAGGCGCGCGTCGCGGTCGAGCGTCGAGACCGAGCGTCCGTCGACGCGATCGAATCGTGATGGCGCGGGGCGTAGCGGCGCGGGCGGAGAGAGAGTCCTTAAGAAACGACGTTCAACACGCGAACTGGGAAACTATCTCGGGGAGAGACGACGCCACGCACCCGGGGGGGGGCTGGCGGTACGGCGGATTCGAGGCTCTGTTCTCCGCGGCGGTGGGGAGCCGCGAGAGCGCCGCATACGCGGCGTCGGACGTGGGGATATCGGATATCCCGTCCGCATCCGCGTCCGGGGCCGTCGCGTCCGCTTCATCGCGCGTAATCATCGGCGCTCGTCGTCGACGAATGAAGTGTCGACGAATGAAATGTCGGCACGCCAGCAGAATATTTCTCGTCGCGTTTGTTCCTCGGTCAAATCTCCTAGCCCTAGCCCTATCTTGACCGTCTTGACCGTCTTGACCGTCTTGACCGTCTTGACCGTCTTGACCGTCTTGACCGGTAGAACCTTTTATTGAATATGTATCTGATGTACCATCAGAATAACTAATGGTCAAATAGTCTCGTCTCGCGCCGGTGTACCGGCCGTTTTTTTCGGACCGGAGCTAAACTTTTAAATCGTGCTTTTTGAGTCAAATTCTCCATATATTTGATCGGAGATGGTTGCTTTCAAAAGTTCATCGAGTCGCTTTCAAATTCTCATCGATCAAATTTTCGATCGGAGAAAATGACTGGAAAATGACATCGGAAAATTTGACTCAAAAACGACGGTCTAAGATTTTCGTTCCGGTCCGAAAAAAGCGGCCGGTAAACCGGCACGAGACGAGACCTGGCGTACCTCGTGTAGCTGTGGCTGGAGTGTTTGTCGGCGGCGGAGATCGTTCGGGAGTTTATCAAGGGAACGAGAAGATTTTTTGAGATTTCAGTCAGAGCTTTTGAGACCCTGTAATTTTGTAATTTTGTAATAGCAGATGTAGTAGTAGTAGTAGTAGTAGTAGTAGTAGTAGTAGTAGTAGTAGTAGTAGTAGTAGTAGTAGTAGTAGAGTATTACAGAATTACAAAATTACAAGGTCTCGGAAGCCCTCGTCAAAATAATAAAAAACGTATTTTACGTCGAGCTCTGCTCCTTCTCAGGAATAAGCCACTCTGTGTAGTTCATACGGAAGGGACTGAGGTGTTCCTTCTTTGGTGTCAAGTCTATAAATAAAAAGTTGTGCCTGTTGTCGGGTTCCTTGTTCATAACATAGTCATATGCTTGTAATATTTGATGTTTTGGTATAACCCCACTTAGCTCGGTTGCGAGAAGGTCAACTTCTGTCCAACACGAGGACTTCCAACACGCACAGCAGTTGATATTCCCGCGTATAGATTTGGGTATGCCCTCATTTCCCGAAGCTGTGTAGTTTTGTACACATACGAATATAGAGCATCCTATGGGTGGTTCACCAGATTGAAATGCCCCTATGTGACGGCACTTGATACACAGGTTTTTGAAAGCCTTCGACCCTATTAACGATGAGCTTTGGATGTCGTCCGCGAATATCCCAACGACTGGTTTGCGTCCGTTTAGCCAATGCTTTGGGGGTTCAAACTGTCTCGTCACTGGGTCAAAGAACTCGAGGAGGTCGGCGGTGATTCTGTAATCCAAACTGTGATTGAAGGCTTTCCACCGTTTTAGTTTTTCTCGGTAAACCAGAAGCTCGTCCCGTTCCTTTTCAATCTCCGCGATGATTTTTTGTACCGCTTGAGGGTCGTTTGGACTGAGGACATCCTCGGGTCTGATGTTCAGGGATTCCATCATTTTCTTGTTCGAATCGAAGGTGTCGCTTAAACAGAATATTCTATCCATACACGATGCCTGTTTCAGCTGATACAGAAGGTTTGATACGAATCGGGTCTTGCCACTCTGCTTCTTCGCGACGCAGAGAACGATGCCGTTCAAGCTTATGTGATGCGATGGGGTGTTCACCGTAAAGCTTGGGTTTCCCAAGTCCTTAAAGGGTGCTATGCCAACAGGCTGGGTTCGCATTTTTATACTACTATATGGTAAGAAACAAATGACTACCATATTCTCTGACCCCAGAGGTCTCCAGATGGACTTGTTTCTACAGAAGTATCAAAACCAAATCAAGGACAAACATATTCTTTACGTGGTGAGTACCAACTTGGAGGAGGATGAACAAATTAGTCGTTCTACTCGTGGTGTGTTGGGTGGTGTCAATCTAAAAATCGGGAAGGCTACTGCTAATGCCTACGCTCGTTTAAAAGCGTACACCAATATGGGAAGTAATTATACGCCTCGGTTCGTTCAGTCAGGTATTCGCGTCTTGTATGCGCGCACCTATCAAAAGCGTAAGCAGTCGCAAACTGGTAGGTTGTTCGTGGATGTAGCTGAGACTCTTCTCAAACGTGTCTTGAATGATATGAATAAAAAGGTAAAGGGTCGTGGTGCTGAGATATTTAACATTGACCCCCAAGAGCTGTTTCAAATCATCGAAGATTTGGATATAGGCGACGTACAATACCAAGACAGGCGTAAGTCTGAAAGGATTGGTAAGCGTTTGCTGTGGCTCGTGACCGACGCCCTGTCTGGCAAGGAAAAGCTCGTGTTCGCTGAGGACTACGACGAGGTTCTTAAGCAGTATGCTCTGACCAATGAACGAGACTCTATGGACGAGAGAAGCAAGTACATAACCCGATACTTCATCCGCCCGGTAAACCCGTGGAAGGCTGTTCAACGGGTCTTGAGACCCCAGCAGGTGATGAGCATTTCAACTCATTCTGAAACTGAAACATTCGAAGACAACGACGAGGTCGACCAAGAATCTGTAGCCCCCAGTCCCTTTAGTGACGGGTTTCGGACTCCTCGGATTCCAGAAGAAGTTCCTCGGACTCCAGAAGAAGTTCCTCGGACTCCAGAAGAAGGAATCGCACGAGCGTTAAAAGACGTCGGACTCGTCGCCGAGACGAAAGGCATCCGCGGCCTCCTCCCCCCCGACGCCGTGCGAGGTGGACGCCACGAGTGCATGAAAACCGTCGACATCAGCATCACGGGACTCGACAGCCGGGTGACCAGGACCCTCGGGGACGTCGTCGTCCCCCACCCGTTCAGCGGTGACGGGCGCGCGAAATTCAACGGTCGGCGCCCCACTGCGACCCGCTCACCAGCGAACATCCAGCCGGGCGAGTACACGCTCGAGGCGGAGAAGAAGAAGCTCGACTGGTACGGCAACATCCCCGAGGGCCGCGGCTTCAGCCTCGTGCCCATGGCCATCGACACGTACGGTTTCAAGGCGCCGCGCTTCCGCAAGTTCCTTAACCAGCTCGCCGATCACGGTGCGAGAGGTACTGTCCCCGCCGGCGACGCCGCCTCCGAGGCCGCGGCCGAGGCCACGCTCTCCGCCATCGCGAGGAGCAAAAGCTATTGGAAACGACACATCATGGGCCACATCTCCGTCGCGCTCGTATCCGCCATCGGGGACCGCGTCGCTGGCGCGCCCATCTCGTACGCGCTCAGAACCTCACGTGACTCCGAAAACTTCCACGCGGGCGCGGCAGCGCAAATCCTTTTTATGGAGCCCGACACTGCTGGCGATTTCCACATCGCCCCGGCTCCGTGCGCTCGTGAGGCTCACATGGGTTCCATGAATCCCGTCGTGGGGTTGCTTACTACGTGAGAGGATTGTTCGTAGTGCGGTCTGCTCGCTTCTAGATCACATGTTTTACCCGGATGGGTTAGAGCTCAGTCTTTTTGTAATCAGATCTACACACTATAAACTAGACATTTACTGTATCTACGGCTAGACGCGCGGGTCCCTTGCCGTGAGAAGGCTCGAACGCGTAGAATACCATCAAAGGTAATACCTTCAAAGGTTCCTTGCTTTGTGTGGAAGTGCTTCCGGAAGTATATTATGTATTCGCATGAGAGATAGGTTGAAAACTGTAGGGGAGTCGGCGAACTCACTTCAGGTGAACCAACTTAAAGAGTCTTTGCACAACAGTTTCCTGTGCGACTTTCTTTCCTAATTCAAATACGAGACGGAAGTTGTTATACCACAACAGACCTAGCTAGAAAAAGTATGATGGAATTTCTGCTTCCTTCAGTTTGAACCTCTGAATGCATCTATTTATCGCTGTGCTGATATTACACGTGCATGTCACGTGCTGTACCCACATGTTATACTCAGCAATCATCACACGCACGGCACGTCCGCTTACTCACGGCACGTTCGCACTCCAAAACCTTCTTCCAGTGTTCTGCATTCATGTCGGTTTCACCCATACTTAGCGCTGTCAGCCGCGTCATCGTCAACCATCGATGCAAATCCTTCTCTTTTGCCTTATCATTACCTTCTCTCTGCTGAGCAGCTACCATCTCCCTTTCAATATATTCGCTCGATTCTCTACTTATGGTGTGGTTGGACAAACGAGCAGCAGCAACAAACTCTCTCATTTCTTTCAAGAGCTCTGGAGCCACGATGGGTGACACTCTTGGTTTGACCGACATTTGCAGAGGCACCTTGGAATCGGTCTCTGCCACAACCGATTTTGTTGGCACCGTTGAAACTACGATTGTGGGAACATCAACTGGTAATTTCATCTGGTGGTACTCGAAGTCGTACTCTACCTCTTGCATTTCAATGAACTCTTTCAACGCGTTAACATTACGCACACCGATATCACCTAGCTTTCCAGTGGAAAGCCTTGTTTCGTCTAAAATCAAGCATGTTCCTGAAGCGAGTTGCAGTGGACCAGAGCGCAGCCGATCGGTGCCATAATCTTTTTTGGGCACCCATTGCCGGGAATTGAGGCTCCCTAGCGTAAGTTGGAGATATGCGACTGCAGGGGCAATGTCAGCGATAGCCGCGGCAAGTGCCCGCGCGACTGTCATACCACCATCACCGCTGTTTCCAGGCTCGTTATCAACAGGGACACCAAGTAAAGTTACGGAAAATTTGCCGATTGGTATTGCATCTGTGCGTACATGAACGCGAGAAAGCAACGCATAGAGGACATACTCAGCAGCAGTGGCATCATTACCGAGCGGTGCCGAAAGGTGATCGATCAATGCAGCACGCACTTTCGCCCTGCGGGCAAAAAGTTCAGATTTTCGCATTAGACAAAGTGCCTCACACGCTGCAATCGGATATAGCCCAGCCCTGGAAACAAACTCGTGTGTCGAAGTTGAACGGAAAATGATGGCGTGGAAGCGAGGGACCAAGGACGTCGGAGGATTGCGTGCACGTTCTTCCTCCATAAAGTCCATCATGGGCTGAAATGTCACCGCATTATTGCTACTCTTCGTCGTAAATGCGCCCTCTGCATCTGCACGTTCCGGCTCAGAGGACAGCCCGGGCACGATAGATAACACGCCAACTAACTCAACCACATCATTCAGCTTCAGCTTGCAATCGCCCCCGTACATTTTCACAATACACGGTGTGGAAGCAGGTAGTTGACCTATAGAATTTACATCGCTCACGTTGCCAAGGGGAAGATTCAAAACAGCCTTAAGCGTTTCTCCGTCGGTACTCCTTTTTGCCTGTTCTACATCGGCAGTGTCTATCGACCTCGTATGGAGCGATTTCAGTTTTGACTCAGATATTAACGTTGTGGCGAAATGTGCGCAAGTACCAAGCTTTTGTTCTGCTTCGTCACACGGCACCACGTTTTCGCCCCTCGGTCTTTTTGCACATATAGATGTTGCACACGTTTTCCATGGGTAAACACTATCGCGTTTGCTATCCAACCGCCGCAGCCAGACGCTCTCGCCTGGAATAGGCACACAGTACAGAATGCGTCTCTCCCATATTTTTTGTTCGCGCGAGCTTCCTCTGCCCAACACGGGCTCAACCTCTTCGGTATACTTCGTCGTCTTCCAGCGTCCAAGGGTAGTTTCGTCTTTGTAGGCGCCAACATAAAACTCCGGATTGTACATATCCTGCACCATGCAGCGAAAACGGACCAATGTTCCTTGGCGCACAGCATCGACGCCAATATTGTTGATCTCCGGGATCTGCTCGCACGTTATGTAAGAAAACAAAACGAAGTGACAACGAGGATGCGCATCGAACGAACGATCATGACAACGAAGGAGCCGAATGCGTCATTTTCGTCATTTATTTACGCTAAAAATAAAGTAAACCAACTGTGCCGCGGCGCACCGTTTCGAGCACTCCGGGTACGGCGAGCGCTTCCTCAAAAACGGCGGAGACCCCCCAGTCGCCGTCGCCGTCTGGTTCCGAAGTTCCGGTTGCAGCGTCAAAAAGCGCAGCGACGGTGCCCAGGGGGTCGACGACACACGATGGGTAGTTCTGAGACATTCTTGCGGTGTTCGGAGCCCCCCGTGGTTGCTTGTCTGGTGGACAGCAGTGGACAGCGAGCTTTTTCCTATTGTAGAAGGTGGCCTGTAGGAGCGCTTCGCTGCACGGTAAACGGGGGCCTCTAAACTCAATCGATCAGTTTCACCGGAGAAACTGCCAAACACGCCGATCAACGAAAGTACGAAAGTACAACGTTGTACTTTCGAAAGTAACTTTGTACGAAAGTACTTCCGTACAACGTGTACCCGTTGTTTTTTTGAGTTTGGATTTCAGTACAACGTACACGTGCGTACAACACAGTAGACAGATATTTTCTGCTGCGATTATGCGTACGTCCGATGCTACACGTAGGGCTACGTGTACAGCTGTACACGTACACGTACACTGTCACCCATTATTTAAAAGTCTTAGGCTGGTGGGCAGCTCCCAAAATAAAATGTCGAATTAAATGTTTTTTTTATGGTTAGGGCTACAATAAAGTGGTGTGTAGGACGCTTTGCAATTAAAATCGCACCCAATGATTCGGAAACGAAAGCACGTTTCAGTTCGGCAGTTTTCCGGGGGTCCCAAAGTAAAAAGCACGCCTCCATCATCAGGGCTCATCGCGGTCGTGATTTCGCGCTTGGGCTCCCCGGCATCAGGGAGCTACGCGCGCCAACAGCCAGTCTGCGGCGCCAGACGAAAAAAAACCGAAAAACGCGTACTACAGCAAAAACTACTTGGCGACATACGGGGTGATTTGATGGGTCATAACTCAAAACATAATTGCGACATTTAATTCCCGCCGAGAGCCCGATTCATAATTGTATTCATAATTGCAAACGCTATGGGGCGATTTGACGAGTTATGACTCAAAACATTTAATTCAACATTTATGAACGGGACCTGCCCACCAGCCTTAGTACTGTCATCGTGCAAAGTTTCGCGCGCAGACGTGCATCGCGCGCGGAGGAGTAGTGTTTCGCGCGTACACTTTTGTAGGGCTATGTGTTCTTCGTCACGAGTATTTTTTTGTGTGTTTTTATCGAATTTATACGTACGGAAGTACAATAATGTACGAAAGTACTTATCCTTCGTACGAAAGTACTTTAGTACTTCCGTAGAGGACTACGTGTACATACAACTACGATGTACCTTCGTATTGTACATGTATGCTTAATACCTTTCGAAGGTACTTTCGTACAAAGTACGAAAGTACGAAAGTAGGTACTTTCGTACAAAGTACGAAAGTACGAAAGTAATTTTTAATATCAGCCCTACATTTCGTATGCACATTCAGTCATCTCGGAAAATGCTCATAGGACGTCACTGACTGATCAATCTGAAGATCTGCCGGAACGGGGGCTGTCGGGGGGAGTCACTCAGCATCGCATCCTATGGGCATTTTCGTGTGACTTTTTGGTTTTTTCCCTACCGGGGGTCGAGCAGGGGTAGTATTGTTGGGGTCTGACTAGACTATTCCGAAGCTCACCTTCGGCTTCACGAATGGAGCAGAAGTATATTTGCACTCATAGTCTCATAAGTCAACTTGCCTTATTCGTACAAGTCAAATACAACTTTGTAACAACAAAATGTAGTGAAAAACCAAGTGCAAAGTCGGCTTTTAAGGTCACGCTCCGCTAATTAAATTTCCCGTGCCAAAAGTACGAAATTTGTATGCGTATTTAGTGAAAAAAAAGACTCCTTAGGGGTCAGAAAACCGTCTTACCGACCTTCTAAAATCGCGAAACTTTGTGAGGGCAACGACGGCGTGATGGACACCATCGTGACGAGGTTTCAAATCGATCGACGCCGCTACGACGCGTGGGCGCGCGCAAAAGTACGTTTTTGCGATTTAGACAAATACGCATACAAATTTCGTACTTTTGGCACGGGAAATTTCATTACCGGAGCGTGACCTTAACTGCAATATGTTAGCGGATAACGTCACTTGTCTCGTCATTCTGTGGACACGGTGCAGTCCATCCAGCACCACTGGTAAGTGTCGTAGACAAAGAACCTGGGAGTTGTGGTCCACTGTATCCATATTTTGAAACTATCCTTTCGTCATAAACATGTTCAGCATCATTTTTCAGCTCGTTCGGAGTTAAGCGATGTTCAATACCCATGCTGTCTGCAGCGGTAAACTTAAACTTAATACAGAGGAGATCACTACAAGATTAAGTAGGAGGAGCCGTTAGTAACGCACTTTGTAGATTCTGGATCGAAGAAACAGTTTTTGATGTCTTTTTGTTTGGAGCCGCCAGCGAAACAACCTTCTTGCTTTCCGTGCTCGTGCAGTCCTAATGCGTATTGTCGTAGGAATCTTAAAACTATAGATAACAAAGGTTCGTTTTGATCAACACAGCCACACCTGTCGCCTCTTTCGGGTCTGAAATTCGTGAGACGGCTCATATTTTGGTAGATCCTGAGGTGAGCACGGTATTGGCTCTTCCCAAAAATAATCTGAATCTAAAGCATCTCTTGCAGATATGCGATGAGTTGGATTTAGGGTCAAAAAACTTTCTACAAGAGATCGTGCACTCTGGTGACAAGAAGTAAGAACCGTTCCCTGAGTGACAACGTATATAAAAAAACAACCCTTGAAAACCGCCGGAACACATCTTGAACTCTACGTGGAAATCGTTTCTTGCCAACGAAAGAGCTTGCCCTAGTATACGGAAAAAAAACTTAAAAGGTAAGCACATCAAAATAATTGAGGCAAAATTAATGAAAATGTGCTCTCATACCAAGGAAGCAATTCAACCTCAGGCCAGTCCACCGGTACAGGAGAACCACAGAGCTTGAACATCAAGTCGAGCTGCTCCAACTCATTTTTACCCTGATCGTGGTTGCTGAGTCATTTCTATTGTTAACAGGTATCATTCAATTAATCGAATGGACAAACCGGTAAAATTGGCTTTCCAAGAAGTAGTTCAGCAAATATGCACCCTGCGGACCACATGTCTACTGCAGGACCATAAAACTGTGTCCCAAGAAGTAATTCTGGAGGTCTGTACCAGAGTGTGATAACTCTATTTGTTAATGTCTTACTACTTTCAGAGGCACATGACCTGGCGAGGCCAAAATCTGCCAATTTCAATATACCATTGTTATCTATTAGCAGATTTGATCCTTTTATGTCACGGTGTAGTATGTTGTTACGATGGCAATAATAAAGCCCTGTCAGGAGTTGTTTCATATAACACCTGGGCTGGCGAGATAGTAAGTGCCAGCGTTAAATTCAAACCAAATCCGAACACGCACTTTATCTGAGGCTCCGAGAACTTCATTCCAGGCCGGTCTGCAAGTCCCGTAAGGTCATGGTCCATGTACTCAAAAACCATGTAGATGCTACCCTTATTCTGGTTCAAAGCATGAGCCTGTTTGACATACATTTTTTTGTGTTGATCAGATGCATGTGGTAAACAGCCGAAGAAAGCTACAGGGTTGGAAGCTCGTCTCACCTTCGACGTCACTATTTCTTTCAACTTGATAACATTCTTATGATCCAATGATTTTAATATTTTTATTTCGCGTATAGCTGTAATTGGAAAACCTTCCTTTTCATTATCCATTCTGACTTTCTTTAGAGCAACTATTTCTCCAGTTGTGTTGCTTCGAGCCATGAAGACCTTCACAAAAAAACCATGTTCAAGTGCCAAATCAGCGTCAAAGAGCACGCGCTGCTCTGCTCACCTGGCCGTATGTACCCTCGCCGATTTGTTCCATTTTTTCATAGTTCTCCACGGAACGGGAACATCCGCTCCGCATAGTATCAACGAAGTGATGTGTTTGAAACGATCGTGGTAGTGTTGTTCCACCTTCTCGACACATCTGTAGACGAACACGATAATCTGGACTACTGTACGTGTAAACTGTACAGTAAGCGTACGACGAAGTGCACCGTACGTGTTGCACGTGTAACGTTGTACACGTACTTTCGTACGAAAATACGAAAGTACGAAAGTACGCTGGTACTTTCAAAGTACGAAGTACAGTCTAGCTACACGAGGTACACGTGTAGCTCTAGCTAGCTCTAGCTAGCTACCCTACACATGTACGTGTACACGTACAGTACGCCCTTTACGGTCACGCTCCGATAATGAAATTTCCCGTGCCAAAAGTACGAATTTTGTGTGCGTATTTTGTCTAAATCGCAAAAATCGTACTTTTGCGCGCTCCCACGCGCCGTCGCGGCGTTTGTCAATTTGATACTTCGTCACGATGTTGTTCAGCACGCAGCCGATGCCTTCGCAAAGTTTCGCGATTTTAGGAGGCCTAGAAGACGGTTTTCGGACCCCTCAGCGACTTATTTTAAAAAGGCTCCTTAGGGGTCGGAAAACCGTCTTCCCGACCTCCTAAAATCGCGAAACTTTGAGAGGGCAACGACTGCGTGATAGACACCATCGTGACGAAGATTCAAATCAATCCACGCAGCGACGGCGCGTGGGCGCGCACGAAAGTACGTTTTTTTGCGATTTAGACCGTATACGCAGACAAATCTCGTACTTTTGGCACGGGAAATTTCATTTATACTGGAGCGTGACCTTAACTCGCATAGCGGGAATTGACATGCATGCATAGGGCCTACAGTACGTGTAGAACCCTTCCAGCCAAATATCACGTATCCGGGCACTACTTTCGTACGTACGGAAGTACTTTCGTACAGTACGGAAGTACTTCCGGAAGTACTAGCTAGGCCTACTGTATTTACGTTGTACCTTCGTACGAAGGTACGAAAGTACGGAAGTAGTACTTCCGGGAGTGCTGTACGGAATTACTTCCGGGAGTACTGTACGGAATTACTTCCGGAAGAAGTACTTCCGGAAGTGAAGATACGGAAGTACTTCCGGAAGTACAACTAACGTTGTACGAAAGTACGAAAGTACCTTCGAAGGTACTTTCGTACTTTCGTACTTCCGTACTTCGGAAGTACTTTCGTACGAAAGTACGAAAGTATCATTACTTCCGGAAGTACAACTACTTCCGGTACAACGTAGTACGGAACGAAGTACTTTCGTACTTTCGTACGAAAGTACTTCCGTATTATTGTACATACACGTACAATAAATACTGTGCTTCCCCGATAGGTACTGTCTACCTTCGTACGAAAGTACGAAAGTACCTTCGAAGGTAAATCTTATTGTACAGTGTACGTTGTAGTCTAAATAGTACGTACGGAAGTACGTGTACTTTCGTACTTTCGTATTATCTTATCTATTATGGTTAGGTGGGCGTATTGCTGTGGTTTTATTGTCATAGGACGCGATGCTGAGTGACTCTCTACAGTAGTCCTCTCTTGGTTGGGAACTGCCAGTCATTCTGTTCAGGTAATACTCAAGTGCCTTCGGCTTCGCCGTCGGTAGTTGGGAGAAGGGGCACGGCAGGGTATTTAGTCTGATAAGTACGGAAGTTCGTGTATTGGTTTAAAAATGGTTTTCATCTGAAGAGTTCATCTTCAGGTCCCGTGTGCATACGAAACTCCAAACGCATTTGATAGGCTGAAATTTTCGTGCCTAGGTCCGGGAAAAACCCCAAATATTGTAGCCTCGCTCTCTTGAATCGATGTTACCTTCGTACCTCCGTGCATTTATGGAACTAATTTCGGAATAATGTTCGACAGGTGAGTTAACTCTCATGCATGATGGCCTGTCCTATTCTTGAACTCCACTATGACGAGAACGCGCTCAGACGACAGCAGCGCCGTGTTAGGCAATCACACAGTAATATCACGTAGATATTTCAGCTGACCAGCCACCGGGCGAGCTAGGAGACGAGAACGATGTGCGCCGTCGCACTGTGCAAACTTGATCTGTGTCGTTCAAAACATTTCTGACAATCCGCGAGGGGAGGGGCGCGACCGGGCACGCGCTCGAATGGGAAACTAGAATGGGCGCTGCGCGGGCTGCGCGAGCGACATCTTACGCGCGCTTCCCTTAAAACTCGTCGTCGTCCAATATGTGCATGACGAGCTCCTCCGCATCCGCGTCATTCAAAGTCTTTCGACTCGATTTCGCCGGCGTCTTTCCGCCCGCAGCATACCGCATCGCGACGACGGCCTCGTTGTGCGTGTCCAAACAAAACGCGATCCTCGCGTGAAATGCTTCTTGCGGCGCTGTCGTCCCGTACACGTCACTGATGTCTTTACTGTACATGATCTGCGCGTCGTGGTCTATCATTGCGTCGATGCCGCCGTCGCGAACCGCCTTCGCGACAACCCACTCGACGTCGTCATCTTTCCCGAGACCGAGCTTGGACGCCACGTCCGTGAGGTGAATCTTTGTGTACGCGAGAGAAATTCTTCGTAGGCCGACACGGATGACGTTCCGTCGCAGGCGAACGACAAGATTCGTGGTTTTGTCGCACGTGAACACGTGTTCGTGCGCGCCCGCAACGACGCGGAACTTCTCGAGGTCCCCCAACCGCACGGCATTCGCAAGGTCGAGGTACGGTCGCAGTGCAGCAGCGGTGACACCGCCGCCATAAGTGAGGTCCTTCTTGTCCGGGATTTCGCCTAAGAGTAATTGAACAACGGTAATCCATTTCGAAAGCTCTAACGTGAACCCTCGCGCGAATTTCGGCGCTTTGCGTTGTGCCATTTGTAGACACTCTTTCGCTTCCGAGTACTCGAGCTGAATCGCGCGAATGCGTCCGAGGTAGTACAAGTACCTGCACTGCTGCTGGTTTGACCGAGACGCGGGTAGCGTCGCTTTCGAACGCAGCTTCTCCGCCTGTTCGTACAGGTTATAGTGTAAATAATTCCTCAGTAGCATGTTCAGCGAGCTCTCTTGACCGATCTCGTCGAACCTCGACGCGGATGTTCGCAACGACGCCAGCAATGCGCTTCGAACATCTGAAAGCTCCGCGTGCTTCTCATGGCTCAACGAGACATAAAACAACACGCGCGCGTCTAGCTGATCCATCGTTCGGCGGTTGAAAACCTTCAGGCGGTTCGCCGCGTCGATAGAAGCTTGAACGCACCGCGCGTCACCGTTATCCGTGAGGAACATCAACACGAGTAAATGCGCGTACGCCTCCACCTCGGGGAGGAGCGTCTGCATTGGTGTTGGCTTCGCACGCGGCCGAGGGATCGGCGTTCGAAGAGCCTCATCTTCGGCCTTCGAAACCTCCGCGCTCGCGTCCGGGACGTCATCTTCCGCGGGCGTTTTCTTACCGCGCGCGCTGCGTCGCGTCGGGGACTTTACCGGCGTCGCGGGCGTCTGCACAGGCGTCGGCGTCGGCTCGCCCCCCGCAAGCGCGACGAGGGCATCCTTCGTCGGAACTTTGCTGTGAAGCGCGGCGAGGAAAAAGTCCACGAGCTTGTGCGGCGTGAGATTCGCACGACATGACATCGTCTGTGAACGGGAAACGCGCACGGGGTGGGTGAAGGTGATGATTCGGCGACGACGTGTGCGGCGGAGACACTAAGCAACCACACTACGCTTCTTCGAACAAACGAGTAGACATTCGGTTGCGGTGATCTTTTCGTCGGCGAAATCGGGGGCTGCGCGTCGACGTCGCGCGCGGTGCGGCGGCGTCGAACGAGTTGTGAACGCCAAATGCGGTCGCGAGGTTGGAACGCGCTCGAGAGCGCGCGATCAGCGGCGTCGTGCGTGCGTCGGGTCAGATCTCGTGGGCGGTCACCGAACGGGAAAAAATCACGCGCGGTTTCTGAGAGCGCATCGCACCTGTCGTAGAACCTTCGCGACGAATCTAGGCTCGCCCTTTGACGCGACAGACTTGTCTAGCAGCGTGACGTTTGCGAAAAGCTGTGGCGGAAAAGATCGAGGGGAAAGAGGCGTCAGGGCCGGTCTAGGTCGGTCGTGGGACGACCAGGAGAGGACGGACGGGTGGCGAAAGTGAGCCCCGCACGCCGCGCGCGCGCGGGCAGGGTTGCTCGCGCACCACGTCCAGGACATCTACATCCGTCTGTTGCGATTCTGCGACGTCCGTTTTCGTATCTGATAGGCCGCTGTGCCTCATCTCGACGTCTTGCGCCCCCATGTGTGCGTTGATACCTTGGAAGGTACGTGTACTGTATGTTTGAACAGCCTTCGTACAGTGCGTGTACGTGTACGTGTAGTGGCCGAACAAGATCAAATTTATTTTTATTCGTAGTACATGGCCCTGCGTGTATACGTGTACGTGTACACGTACTACTACAACTACGAAGTAAAATAATTTTGGTTTTCGTGAAATTAATCAACTACGAAAACTACGAAAACTACGAAGTAAAATGATTTTGGTTTCCGTGAAATTATTCAACTACGAAAACTACGAAAACTACTCTGTAAAACCAAAACAGTTTTGACTATCTTCCGTAGCTACAAAAACTACTACAACTACGAAGCGTATGGTCAACGGTTTCTTATGTTCAATATATATAAATCAAATCGATGCTTGTTTCGTGGATACTAGTGTCTCAAATAAGATCCACAGAGCGTGTCATTTTTGGGGCAGACTGTAATGCCGGCATTTGCGTTTCATCCCTTACTCCTTCAGCAAGCTCATGACCCTCGCTCACAGGGGTGTAGCGTCTGCTGTAATTGCGTCTCAACTTGTTGTTCAATGATGGCGCTCCAAGCATATTAACACCGTGTCGTTTCAAGTGTCGTTGCTCTTGGCATAGTGCTAAGGGAAAGCACCAATGGTAAATACAAAAGTCGTCCAACTTCAGCTCGTCCCCATCGCAAAAGAACGACAAGCAAGAACAACAGCAGTAAGGTTTGCCAACGATTCCATACTTCTTCCTGAGTTGTTGTCGTCTGGTCATCCCGTAGTAGCTCACACCCCAGTGAGCAAGAGTAATAACAGGCGAAACGATTAAGGCCGAAATCGTGCTTAAGTCAGCAATTGGAATTAGCCAGCCTGGGACAAAACTGGCCATACAGTAAAACTTTATGAAGGCATCATCATATGATTCCGTTCCTACAGCTCGGACGTTTGAGGCAAAAAGAGCTGACCGACACCCGCAGCACCACGTTCCCATACAACATACACCACAATCCGAACAACAATTAAGCAAGCCGTCGCTCCATTCGTAATGTGGTTCGACGTCCACCTCAACACTGGGCTGGTTCGTCGGGTTCGGCGGAACCATTGATGAGTTTGTGAAACTCTAAAAAAAGTATCGGGGTAAAAAGTACTTTCGTATCTTGGAAGATACTGTTTTTACGTTATGATACGATAGCACAAGTACGCCAGTTATTTGTGGTGCTTTTAACGCCACTTTACACTATTTAACGATACAATAATAAGTGTACACGTACGTGTACAACGCGAACGTTACAGTGCAATATTCTATGGCACATACTACATAGGGCTAGAATACTTCCGGAAGTACTTCCGTACTTCCGTACACTACGTGTACAGCTGTATCTGAGTCACGTACGGTGCCTCGGCGTCGTCGCCCGGCGTGCCGTCGGGGTTCGTCGGATAGAGTCGTCCCACGCCTCCCCGCGCGCGCCCGCGCGCGCAAGTGGCGCGTCGCCCGCGCGCGCCGCGAAAGTACAACTTTGTACATTGCGTTTGTACACGTACGCACGGAAGTATAGATGCTTGTCTGCAACGATGAAAGCAAATACAATAGGCGCACACTGATAAAATGAGACGGTAGCAGCCTGATGTAGTGGATAAAAAAGTGAGGCCCTAGCTAGACAAACAACAAAAAGTGTCCGTCATGCGAGGTACCTTCTATGTTTTACTACAGTATGAATCAATAAAGATAAGCGTGTACAGTTTTTTCAAAAGTACGGAAGTACTGAGTTCTTCGTTCGTTGCGTATTCACTGAATGTGCACAGAAGGTAGACTATCTAGACGTGAGCTTACCTTCGAAGGTACTGTACTTCCGAAAGTACTTCCGACGAAGGTACAACGTTGTACTTCTGGGAGTAGCTAATTTTTATGTATCCTCTTCGAATAGCGTATGCCAAGATGTTCACTCACTCTCTACAATTTCACCGGCTCACCTGTATTTTGCTCTCGATGCCATTTGAGAGCAAGCTGATTAACAAGAAGTCCCATCGCAAGAGCATCATCAACCACATAGGGAGTGACCGTCTCGGAAATTGACCTCATAGGGGGATATATTTCCGTAGGAACCAGTGCAAGTTTCGTGGGAAACATGAATAGGTGACTAAATGTCGGAGAGAGTTCAAAACATTGCTCAAACAGCTTCTTGCGGCCAAAAATGTAAAGCCCGAGCCGGGCTCGAGACACGGCAACGACAAGTCGCCGCACATCACGTATGTGGCCCACCGATTTACTTCTGACCAGCGATAACAAAACGTAGTCATTCTGCTGTCCTTGATACTCATCCACGGTAGTTATCTTCAGTGGATTGCCAAATAAAGGATGTGTTGCACAACGTCGGGCAACGACATCTTTAATTAAGTGCTTCTGACCACGATATGTTGTAATGATTGTAATTTTGTCTGCTGGGTAGCCAAGGAGTCGCATATACTGAAAAACACTAACAATATATTCTGCTTCGCCGAGATTTTGAAAGAAATGTGGAGTTGGCTGTGTTTCTCCCACACCATTGTAGTCATCAACATCAATGAACTGAGTCTCATGCGAAAAACCAGGATTCACAAGCTCAAATTCTCCACGCTTGGTGACAGGTAAGTCGCCGAGGCTGAGGTATCGCCAATTATACAATTGAGACAAGACTGGTCTGGAGCGACCCTGCGCATTCAGCTCTATCTTCGGAACACCGAGCCGTATGAGTCGCGTGAAGAGAGATTGATCCATATTGCAGAAGTTTTGAAGTGTCGAGTTCTTGACAACTGGGGGGAGCTGATGATGATCACCAATAAGTACCACTCTCTTAAGACGACTATGTCCGTTATCGTTTTTTTGAAGTAGCATGGGAATAAATGCCTGAATGTCCTGAATCTGAGCAGATTCTTCCATCACGAGGTTATCATACTTGAACCCTAAACGAATGAATTCGCTGTATTTAATAGCAGCATGGGTACACGTCATCGCGACGACCTTGGCCTGTTTCGTGAGCAGGTAGTTGGAACGGTCACGGTTTCCTTTGAGCAATTCAAAGGGGCGACACTCCTCCAACTCATAGAATATATTTTGTATGTATCGCATGCATGCTCGAGCTCTGTCCATGTCATCAACTAAGGATTTTGAGGAGAACAACGGCTGTGGTACACTTGAAAAGAACGCCGTGAAGGGGAAACTGCAGCTAACGAACTTGGGATCCTTAGATGCTGCCACATCAGATTCAAATATCTCCCAACGAGACAGCACATGAAGCAGCCAGAAGTGTCCAGCTGTTTCGCAGGTGTACGCCACGTCTTTCGGTTGGCCAAGACAAGATGCGAGCATCTCAACTTCTCTCAGAAGTTCAAGACGTCTAATGAGCATAGCATTGACTCGCCCTGCCCTCGAGAAGTCTAGGTCAGTGTCAAGGTCAGACTCACCTTGGCCCAGCCGAAGAAGATATCTGGAAGGGACATCGCGCATTAAGAGCTTCTGAAACAAGTCATTCAGAGCAGCGTTAGAATGAGTGATCAGCAAAGTTCGCTGGTTTGGCTCGTTGCAATACAGACAATGTAAGATCTGGGCGGCAGTGTCCGTCTTTCCTGTTCCTGGAGGCCCAACCACCATAGTCAGACCAGGTTGAACTCCGCTGGAAATTGCTTCCACCTGTGCAGGGGTAAAACGCACTCGATTCATGGTTAGGCTCCGTTGATTGTTTAAATCTGGGCATACATCCAGCGGGTTATACGATTCAACTAACAACGTTGCTCCAGTCTCAGCGCATTTTGAGCCCATGCTTCTATCGGTCAACTTTTTACTTTCACAAGGTTCACCTTTGCCCTTCAAGTGAATAGAACCTGCTGACGTTTGAAAAGTGACACGGCAAAAAAGAGGTTCAGTTGACTTAGACTCAGTCAACTTGATCTCAAAACCAGGAAAAGAGTCTCGCAAGTGGTTCTCATCAACAAATGTATCCTTGAAATCGACCGTGTGCAATCTGCAAGGAAGAGCAGAGCTTTGCGCTGCAAACGGGTCCCCATATCCTAAAAATATATCGTGCAGCCATTCAGGTATGACGCATTCGGTGTTCAATATATCTCGAATAGATTCAAGGAGTGCCTTAAAATTATTTTCCTTTGGCTTTCGGCGCACAAACACATTTAATTTCCGGTACACATCAGACTCTGGATTTCGAGATTTGTTGAGAGCATCAACCTGGTACTGGGCCGGATCTAATGAAAGTGTGAAAGTTCGATGGTCACCATTTTCTTTTACTGCTGACTTCCCGATTGTACTGGCTATACACGTTGATATATTTTGATGCTTTCGTGACTTGTTCCTTACCTCAATTACTTCAGCACCACGAACGAACTGAAGACCAAACATGTTCACTGTACTGCGTGTTTCGATCCCCATTCCTTGTTGCTGTGGTGCCAACTTCTCTGCATCTATTTCGTTGCATCCCTCAACGGCCAGGAGAAATACGACGTCATGTGCCCTGATTTGATCCCACTCATCCTGCGCAGATCCACACACATTGCTTAGATTAATTGTTACCTCACACGTAACCGAAGCAGGCTTTTCTTCCCCAACCCTGGGTTTCTTTACCTCTGTCACAGTCAGACCACCCGGTACCACAGTCGTTGCCATGCGTGCCCAGCCTGAAAACGCAACTGAATCTGTAGCAGGATTCTTGTAAGGGCCCATGCGACACAGTGCGTCAAAAATGTCCCCGCGAATTTCATAAGCTGCTTCAAGTCGGAGAAGAACAAAGTTTCTGAGGAGATAGTCTTGCAAGGTAAGGAATTGCAAACTAAGTTTAGGCAGCGCCAGACATTTCTCTTCTGCATACGTGGAAGTTGGTAGCAATTTAGAATCCAATATCAGATCCTCGTTGGGATACAATGGCATCTCATTGATCACCCGGCGCTGGGATACACGCTTTTCAAAAGTGGAGACAAGAACTTCGAGTATAAAATTAGGATCTGATGCCCATGGATCATCTGGATCAACTAAACGCAAATGCTCGGTTGCTAAGGAATACAGTTCCTTATTGTCAAGGTTAGCAAGGTGTTTGATCAGTACCTGGCGTTTTTCGAAAGCACCGCAGTGACTGAGTGCTACACAACGAAGACTTTTTATTTCTTTGAAACATAGTTTTTGCAGGTGAACCAACCGTTCACTGTGGGAGGTTGCGATATCTTCATCTGTAAGAGGCTTTCCGGTGTGGTCATTGATTTCGAATTCCTGGTATATTTCGAAGAGATTAATCAGTTGACGGTAAAGTTGGCCAGCTGGATGAGCATGAAAGGCTGCCAAGCGAGCTTTTATCAGAAGCTTGCAGTCGTCAAACAAAGCGCGAACAAATCGCCGGGTTGGAAGCTGTGACAAAAGGTCAGTGATAAGTTGAATGAATTGCTCGCAGTAATATATCGCTGGAATGTTCGTGACCGCTTTATCGAACTCGCCCTCTTTCAGCGTCCCCGCCTTCAGATTCATAGTAGTGCACTTAAGAATTTCAAAAAACTCACTGATCAACGCTGGCAACCAAGCTGATTCGGGGCTTTCCTTCAGAGATATGTGACCACTTCTCTGCATTGACTCAGCTTCTTTTTTCATGAAGTATTTCCAGTGCTTCTCCAGTTGGCGATTATTGCGAAGCTCTAACTGCAACCTCGTTTTGCTCAGATTTGACCAGAGGGGCAAACTGACAAAAGGCAGGACCACCGCCCTGATTTTTTCTGCCTCAAGGGACAGGAAGACGTGGTTTAAGAACTTTACACGAGCAGTTCTCTCGAAATTTTTTGAACTGAAGTTCTGTTTAGGAAACAAGATTCGACGAAAGAGTGAGTTAAACTTCTCAGAAGTAAATCCCTGGAGATAGTCCCATACACATACTTTCTCAAAATGCTTCTCATTCACCAAGAGAAGGATAGAAAACACGTGCTTATCACTAGAATGCACACCACTAAAGTTTACCCAAAGGTATTCAAGGTAACGGGTGGTTTGAAGTGATTGATATATCGCGCGCGACTCATTCGATATTCTGCCAGACGGATTTGGGATTTTGCCGCGCAGCTTCGTATCATATATTTTAACCATTAGCTCTTCGTCCCACTCCCCAGAAGCTATTGCCCTTTTCAGCTGCAATTTGATCGACTCGCTTTCAACCACATCGTCAACGTGTAATGATGTGACAGCCAGCGTTTGTTTTCGCACCTCACATCGAGTAGGTTGGTTTGAAAATTCATTTTCAGGATCGTGACTCTCAATAACCGACAGGCTTAGCTTGTTTGCGTTTCGCATCGGTGAGCTCGCTGAGGGAAGTACCGGAAGGTCAGGGGGAACCCCAGCCGTACAGGCAAGCGCCTCTTTTAGTCGTTTGACCAAAGCTGTCTTCAAACCTAGTGTAGGAAGGCGACGCCTCTTAAGCTCTGCTCTGAGCTTCGGAACTGTTAGCTTGTCAACATCCATAGGACCTCGTGATCGTCCTCGATCGGCAGTTTCAGAAAAAAGTATGATCTGAATGGGTTGTTCTCGACGAATCGTAATCTTGCACTCGTGTGAAAAACAATAGTCGCAAAGGAAGTACTTCCGGAAGTACACTACGAACTACACTACGTATAGCTGTACACGTACACGTACACGTACACGTACATACGGACTGCAATAGTGAAGACACAGATAGATAATAGTACAGTTCAGTGATATCTTCGTATGTATAGACGTGATACACGAGCGAGGTACACGTACACGTAGCCCTACCTAGCTAGCGCATAGACTAGTACGAAGGTATGTACATACCTTCGTACGTATTTCCGTACTTATTCTTACCTTGGCTCCTAGGCTAAGTTGACTTACTGTACCTTCGAAGGTACGAAAGTAGATATCACTATGAAAATGGAACTGCTAATTTACTGCTACTGTATCTACACGTACACATATTATTGTGTAATTTTTAGCACTAAATTAGCAACTGCTAAAATGGGACTTTTAGCAGTTGCTAATTTAGGGCTACAACGTACACGTACAGTACATGTACATGTACGTGTAGTGTACTGTACTGCTAATAATTTACCTTCGAAGGTACGAAAGTACTTTCGTACTTTCTACAGCAGTAAATTATTACTGCACGTGTACGTGTACACGTAAGCAACTTACACGTACTGTACTGTTAAACTGATATTTTTTAGCAGTACTACTGTACACGTGTACGTGTACACGTACTGTAAATAGCAGTAAATTAGCAGTTCCGTTTTCATACTATGCTGTATCTTGTATCTAAGTTGCAACTTATCTACTACGAAGACACGGAAGTAGAAAGTACGTACAGTACACAACTACACATAGGGCTACCTAGCTAGCTACCTTCGTACGAAGGTAGTACTTTCGTACGAAGGTAGATAGGCCCTAGCTAGCGTTTACCTTCGAAGGTACCTTCGTATGGTACACGTACGGAAATGGCAATAATGTGCTTCCGTATGTACGAAAGTACCTTCGTACGAAAGTACCTTCGAAGGTACTTTCGAAAGTACGAAAGTACGTGAAAGTACTTTATTTCGTACTTTCGAAAGTACTTTCGTACGAAAGTACTTCGGAAGTACGTGTACTTTCGTACGAAGGTACTTCCGTTCACACGTTATCCATATGTCTTCGGAGTGTAAATAAGAGACGGGCTCACTCCGAATATTGTTCGGGTCGCGGCGTTTCAAAGCCTACAACGTGCAGTGTATGTAGCTCTGTGCATAGACAATGTAGATCGCAATGTGGAAATTTGATCGAAGTTGGTGACTATAAGTTCTCCATAGACGGGCGTGATTCCGACGCAATCTCCACAGAATCACGCTGCAAGACCTCGCTTTTCCCACGCTTCGAGAATAACATGTTGCACTCTGCCTTTTGCATTTGAGCCTTATCGCGCGCTGTTCGCGATGCTGATCTATATTCTTTAGCTAACGCTTTCCGCTGCGCCCGCAGCGCCCGTTCGAATTCGCCGCTCAAACGATAGTCGTGTCTGATCGCCCAATTCACATCGATTTGGTCGAAAACTAAAGCGCGAACCTCAGTTACAGCAACCACCGTCACTGACGACAGTGGCGCTTGTGCGCTGACACCACGAATGACGTCGCTCGGTATCTCGCCGACTATGTTACCCTTTCGTCTCCGTAGCAAGGTGAGACTCTTATTGTCGTCGTAGCCTACCTTTTTTATCAAGTCACACTCACCTGCTGTGATCACAAAGATTTCGTCAGAGATTTCACCGCAGGTCACCAACCTTGCACCAGGTTTGAACCGCCGCTCCGGATGTTGCCTGGAAGATCCAGCCAATGCGTCGAGTCGCGTATGTAAATGATGCAGCCGAGCTGATGTGTGCGTCTTTTGACCTGTAAACCATGCATGCTCCAGTGCTTGACATGCCGTCAACCTATGCTTCGGGTTTGATTCAAGCAACCCGCTTAGCAAGTCCTTCGCTTCAGGGGAGACTTCGGAGTAGATCTCGTCGTGATCAAAGTCTAAATCGCACGATACGATGGCATCCATTAGGCTATCATCATCATCATCATCAAACGGCCACGCGCCGGTGAGAAGCGCGTGCATTGCCACGCCAAGTGCCCAGACATCAACACCCTGCCCATACTCGCCCACCACAAGTGCTTCTGGCGCTATGTAAGCTGTAAATTAAGAGGAGCAGGGAATAATGCAAATACATGTCATATGCATTGGTGATATTGGGTAGAATCTGGGAACATATTAATATGTGTAAATTTGTGAGATACGAGACGAAGAAAAGGCTTGTATGCGCACCCAAAGTCCCGCAAACATTTTCTGCGCGCTCTCGCGCCTTCAGTGCCTTCGCCAAACCAAAATCTACCAGTGTGACAGAGCTTAAGTCGTACGGTCTCGCTAGTACCAAGTTCTCGAGCTTCAAATCACGGTGCACCACCCCACTTGCGTGCATGTACGCTATGGCGTCAAGCATGGGGCACATCACCTGCCGTGCATCATGCTCGACACACATACCAACCTCTGTGATAAAATCGACGAGCTCTTGGCCGCGGAGGAACTCCATGACGACGTGCACAATGCATTCGTTAGGCTGATCTCGTGCTGTTTTTGACACCGATGTCGATGCGGAGGGAGAGTCCTCTGTAAAAAATTCTTTGATGGTGACAATGTTTGGATGTCCCGATAGCTGTTGCATCAAGACAAGTTCGTTCGTCACCTCCTCCATGGACATCGATGCAGTTCTGTGCGTCTTCCAGCCTTCACTTCCTTCCTTATTTTGGCTATTGGTGTCCTCACTGTCCGCATCGTCTCTACTACCAGTTGATATTCCGCATTCTTTACCACTGTCAAGTTTTACCCGCAACGTTTTCACAGCGAACGTCTCACCTGAGACTATGTGGATGGCTTCGCGTACAACTGCAAAACCACCCGTGCCGACAGGATCCCCAAGTAGGTAATCATTTTCAAACGGGCGATGACGATGAACTGAGCCGATGGACAGTACGTGCGCAGCATTGTTAAGCTCAAACAAGCCACCTGGGCACGAACGTGAACGACGCATTAAGCGCACCCTGCGCAAGAAGGCCTGCTTGCGCCATGGAGCGGCATCCTCGCCAGAGACGCGTTGCGGAGCAGGTTTGTACAAAGCACGCCACGCACACTTGCCCAACAACAGTCGGTTCGTGTGAGCAGCAATGATAGGGAGGCCAGGGGACGTTCCCGTTTTGTTAATATCATTGACACGATTGCCACTGAAGGCAATATCATTAAAGTATTTCGTGCGCATCACACGGAAGCCTGACCAACCTGAATTAAGTTGATTTCCGTTTGGCACAGAAGCAGAGGATAATGCACCGTTGCAGCGGTCGATAATAGCTTTTCCAATTGCAGGAGCGATCCCGACAGATTCATTTTTATGACTTCCATCATCCATTATGTACATACTTTCCGGAGACAACACGCTAGCGGTCGTGGACCTTTCGTTCGCGCATTTGCCTCGCTCATTTGCTGGGCTCAAGTGCAGCGCCGCAGGAATTTCAGTTGAATTCGATTCAGTGTCCACCTCGACGGGGCTACGGCTGCCGCCGACAATCTCAGCCAGCTGGATCAAATCTGGTGCCGAATCCAACCGTAGCATGTGGCCGCGCAGACTCCTGTTATCACCAACAGGTTTCAACCCGTCGCAGCCAGTCAGTTCTTTGCTGCCACGCACGCCACAGTCCCGCAGCGAAGCCCATGCTGACAATGCTGCCGGAAGCAGCCCCTCGTCTTTTGCAACACCCACCAGTTCCTCAAATCTTTCTCTTGCATCTGGAACATCCAATGTTATCTCCGTGAGTGACGTGGCAACGCGTGCGAAACCTTTTGCAAACTGCGTCCCACTGACAAGTCCTGTGGCGTTGAGATAGCCCAACAACCTAGTGATTGTCCGCGGCCTTTGCGAGTTGACGGCGAAACTTTCAATAGCATGTGTCAGCGCTCGACGAACAAATTCATGGTGGTAGAATGGTACACCAAGCTCTGCCAAGCGCCTTGATGCCTCCGCAACATCGCCTGAAGAGATATACTCCTCCAGCAAATTCCTCATTTCTCTACGAGCGGCGTCCGCTGTTGTTCCTTCAGGTCCACCCCATACCGCTCGGACGTGAGATTCACCCCCAGGTTGCCGGAGGGCACCTCTGGCGGTCACAGCCACCTGATGCGAAGTAATGTCGACGCCTTCTGCGTCTGCGCTGTCATCGAGGAACTTGCGGGATACGACTCCGTCAACCACTGCACGCGAGATGAAGTGCGACAGTTCGGTGGGCACGCGAGGGACGTCGATGACGAGCGAGTCTAAATCTTGAAGGATGAGATCAAAACCCGCTTCGAGATGTGCCGGGGCGATGACTTCGTGCACGGCGAGGGCTTGGAGGAACCGTGCAGCCATCTCACGCTCACGCGGTCCGCGGTCAAGAGAGGCAACGACGGCACGTTTCACCACAGCAGGGCGCGTTGTCGACGGGTTGAGCAGACGCGTGTGCCCAAGCGGAGTTGGGGTCTCAGCGCGGTCGAGCAAATCGAGGACGCTGGTCAGTACGTCAGCCATGACGCCGTGAGTAAAGTACTCGCGCACCATACTTTCGCACTCGCGCTTAAAGTCAAGCTCGGTCATGGTGCCTGGCATCTGAACTGTGCGCTCTTTCCTTGAGCTCTCGTCGACCCTTTTCCTGGCAAATGAAACCGTTGCAGTAAACGTGCGTCTTGGCTCGTCTCCCGACACGTCGTCTTCCCCGCGACGTGCTCGTCGTCGTCGTCGTCGTCGTCGTCGTCGTCGTCGTCGTCGTCGTCGTATCGGCGTGTGCGCTCCCCGCTGGACGTTCTATTCCGTGATCACGCGCGCATGCCGCGTGTGGCCTCCTTCGAAAGAGCACATATCTACTGTGCAATATCTCCGATGCTTGGTCGCCGGACGTGCACAAACTGCGGATCCCGCGCGGACGATGGTAGGGCGGGCGCGCTTTCAGTTTCTTTGAATATCAAGGTTACAACTTATTATCCGATATCACTGATATGACTGACAGACTGATACTGTACTGTACACATGTACACGCACGTGTGCGGAAGAGATAGGCAGCAGAGGGGTAGTCAGTCAACTCGCATCCTATGGGTATTTTTCGTATGACGTTTTAGGCAGGCAGTCTCATATTTCTCGGAAGTGGCAAGGATGCGCGCGCGTCGCCGGCGTCGTCCTTCTTCGCCGCCGCCGCCGACTCACCTCATGAAACGGAGCCATTCGCGATTCTTCTGCACCGGCGGCGGCGGCGGCGGCGGCGGCGCGTTGTCGTTGTCGTCGTCGTCGTCGTTGTAACCCGTCTATTGAATATTCCAAGGTTTTATTGCTCGGGTTATGGGCTCAGCTCGCAACGATTTCATCGGGTCGCAAATGCTCATAAACTTATCATCAGCGGTGCAATTTTGACTTATGGGTTGAAAGTTTTGATCGCCCCAATGAAAAAATAAACTTTATTTCTCTTGGACGTGGCGACGGCGACCGGCGGTCGCGGCGGCGGGAGGTCCACACATCGGTCGTTTTCCGGTGCAATCCGTTCCTCATGTGCGTCGACGACCCGCGCGCATCGCGCACGTCGTTTGCGACGTCGCATCTCGCCGTCGTGTACCGCGGCGTTCCGTATGACGTTTTGGTCATGATCGATTTGCATTTTTTCGAGACTAAAAAGTCTCGTGCCCGAATACGTCCCGTTTGCCCGGAAGGGCTGTGTAGTTACGCTACGGAAGTACACAATGATACTTTCGTACGAAAGTACGAAAGTACTTTCGTACCTTGGTAAGAAAGTAGTTTGAAAGTACACGTACGAGTACAATGTACTTTCAGGTACAAGTACAAAATCGTACCTTCGTATGATAGATTTACTTCCGGAGTATGTGTACAACGAACGTACGTGTACAACGGTTTTACTGTACGAAAGTACGAAAGTACGAAAGTACTTTCGTACCACCGAAGGTATTCTATTCGAAGATAGAATACGAAAGTACTTTCGAAAATAGATATTTCCGGAAGTATGGAAGTACGAAAGTACTTTCGTACTTCCGTACTGCCGTCCGTGTACAATACTCGTATCGTGTACGTGTACAGGCGCATGGTATACATTCAGTCTCATGTTCCCTTATTGATTACGAAGGTACGAAAGTACTTTCGTACCTTCGAAGGTACTTTCGTACTTTCGAAAGTACTTCCGGAAGTACGAACGAAGGTACACGTAGGCCATAATAGCAATTTGTGGGGGTAAAGTGCACGTGTTCTACGGCTGTTTTCTACGAATGATAAAACGATCGTTATTTTGTAATACTCGTACTCGTATAAAAAGGAACATGTTTGAGTTTAAGGTACACGTACACGTACACGTACGTGTAGTCCTCTACCTTCGAGGGTATAATAAATTCGAAAAAAACCAGCAAAAAAACGTATTCGTAACTAAAAACACGTACAAAAGTGTACGCGCGAGCACCCGCGCGCGAAACTATCTCCTTCCTCGAATGAGATCGCGACGAATTTTAGAAAAAAATCCGAAAACTGTATTCCCGTCTTCTTCCCGCCGCGCAAATGCACATATCTGTTGTCTAAAATCGCAAGTGGCTGCTGTGTAAAGTTTCAGGTCAGTCCAAGCTGCGGCGGCACATGGGGAAGCGCGGACGTGAGGGGGCGCGTCTGACTGACGCTCATACGAATTTTGAATAAAGAAATCGCAAATTAATTTGGCGAAACAATTTGGAGGACGTCAGTAACGAAATCGACGATTTCTATGAGCAAATACTCTAAAATTAATGCGACCCCCATGATTTTCGAAAAAAATTCATCTCCGGAAGACAAAAATCCGAATCTCTATGGGCAATTAGTACGGTGTGTGCGCGCGCGCGCGAGCGCCATCACGCGCGCGGCTGCGTGCTCCCGCGCGCGCGGCAGCGCCCACACCCGGTTTACGAACGCGCCCGGCGCCTTTCGACTCGTTAGACGCGAACGCGTCGCCTGGAGGACGCGGAGAAGCTCGCGACCCTCGAAACACTGCGCTCCCTATCAAAGCCAGGATGTTGACCCTATCAAAGCAAGGATGTTGAACGTTGAGGGGAATGCTTCACCGGCGGTTTTAAAAAAGTCGCTGAGGGGTCGGAAAACCATCTTCCCGATCTTTTAAAATCGCGAAACTTCGTGGGAACATCATCTGCATTATGGACAACATCGTGGCGAAGTGTCAACTCAATCGACGAAGCGACGACGCGTGGGAGCGCACGAAAGTACGTTTTTGCGATTCGAACCAAATACGCATATATTTTCCGTGACCGAAAATTTTCGCCTGCCCGCGAACAAAAAAACGGCATCGCGATCGTATGGCGCGTTAGTCACGGCCACCACCGCCGCCGTTCGCCCATTTTGCGGGGGGGGACACTCGCGCGAATCGCGCAGTCGCATTCTACGCGTCGAGGGCGTCCCGTTGATGTGATTTTCGGCGGTGTTCCGGCAGGCAAACCCGGTCAACGATCATGGGTCCCAGATTCGCCCTTCGTTACTGACGTACTACAATTTGGTTGAATAGGGCACCTCGTAAGTGCACTCTCGGTGGCCGCTTTTCACGTCGGCGTTAGCACGCAGCGAGACGCGAGCTCGCGCTCAGATAACAATCCTCCACGAGATACGACATCATGAACGCCACGCACGCGCGCGTCATGCATCGCGGCGTGCCGTCCCTCGACGGTTCCGCGCGTAAAGCGTACGGCGCCGCGATTCGCGTCTCGCCGTCGCCTAATCGCTGCGCTTCCGGCCGCGCCGTCAGCAGGACCGCGCGTCCGTCCTCGCGCGTCGTCGTCGCGAGCGCGGAAACGGGCGAGCTCCCTCCGCCCGTGCCCGCGATCGACCGCACGGCGAAGAAGCTCACGCTTAAAATCGGCGACTCCGAGGCGCGTCGCATCCCTCGCGTTCCCCGTCGTCGCTCGCCGCGCGACGCGACCAGCCTCGCTCGAGGAATCGAATCGCGCGCGCTCCCCGACGCGCTCCCCCGACGCGCGCTCGCGCGACGTCGACCGATACGCTCTCGTTCGCGTCCGCCTTCCCATCGAATCTTGCGCGCACGTCATGACGCCTCCTCTTCCCCCCTCCGTCCCTTCATCGTCGGCTCGCGCTTGTCCCGCCCTTCCACCCTCCCGCTCTCACTCCGTCGCGCCGCATCCGCAGGTAGTCGTCGAGACCGGTAAGATTGGAAAACAAGCAAACGGCGCAGTTATCGTGTCCGAGGGCGAGACACAGATGTACGTCACGATATGCGCGGGACGCGACGTCGTCGCGGACGGCGGCTTCGTCCCGTTAACGGTGAATTACATGGAGCGATTCAGCGCCGCGGGGAGGACGAGCGGCGGGTACCGAAAACGCGATGGCGGCGTCCGTGAACACGAGACTTTAATCGGACGGCTCGTGGATCGACCGCTTCGACCGATGATCCCGAAAGCGTGGGCGTACGAGACGCAGATCCTGCAGTGGGTCCTATCATACGACGGTAACCGAAGCACGGACGCGCTCGCGATCACGGCGGCGTCTGCGGCGGCGGCGGTGTCGGACGTGCCGCTCTCGAAGCCCGTGTGCGGCGTCAGGTGCGTTCTACACGTACACCGGTCCCCATACCACCGCGTCTGCGTGGTGAACGTCGTCGCTTAAGGACTTTGCCCGGCGTTTTCTCTCCGCACACCCCTCGCCTTCAATCCACGACCACGATGCCTGCCCTTAAACTCCAACTGACGCACCCCTGAACTCCACCCCGACGTCGCTTCGTATGGGACGACCCTCAGAGTCGGGTTCCTTCCAGGCGATGCGACGCCGATCGTGAATCCGACGACGGAGCAGATGGAGAACAGCCGACTGGACCTTCTGCTCGCGGGGACCGAAGACGCGGTGATGATGATCGAGGGGTATGGGGATTTTCTCTCCGTGGACGAGATGATCACCGCGATCGCCGCGGGGCACGCCGCCATCGCGAGCGTGTGTCGAGAACTCTCAAAGTGGGCGGCGGAGGTTGGGAAAGCCAAAGCGACGGAGCGGTTGCTCACCGCGCCGGACGGGATCTACGAATCCGTGAAAGCGGCCGTCGGCGATGAGCTCGCGGTGGCGATGGCGATCGGCAAGAAGCAAATCCGCGGCGCCGCCGTGGAACGGCTGAGGAGCAAGGCGATCGAGATGGTATCGGGGCTGGACAAGGAGAACGCCGCTTACAAGGTGCAACGCCGACAAAACCAGATCGGATCGTCAGTTGGTCGGTCTGTTGGTCGATCGCGCATCTCCCCCGCGTCGCTCCCTTCGTATCGCCTGCGCCCACGCTCCCGCTCGCGCGCTTTCGGCATCGCACTCACCGAATGGCCGCCGTCGCGTCGCGCGAAAGCGAGGCTTCTGCGCGTGCGGCCCAACTGCCGAGTGCGCACATGCACGCGTTGTTAAAACCGCGAGCACTTCGAACGCACGCTCGGCCTACCCTGGGGTCGCACCCGGGCACTTCCGGTGTCGTCGCTTTGCACGTGCCCGACACGTCGCTCGCGTGGCTTGTCGAGACTACTTCCCACATGACCCGATTCGCATGTTGAACGTCGTTTCTTAAGGACTTTTCTCCGATGGCCGCCTCCCTCGCGTCGTGCCCGCCTTTTTGAAAGCGCGTCGTGCGGTATTGACCTTCTTCTCGTATAATTTCTTTCGCGTCCTTCGCTCCACTCGCAGCCGGAAGACGTGCGACTCGCGTGCGAGAAGATTGAATCCGAAGCCCTGAGGGACATGATCCGATCGCGCGGAACGCGGCAGGATGGAAGAGATGTGTACACGGTGCGTCCGATATCGTGCGAAGGTGGTTTTTTACACCGCACTCACGGCAGCTCGTTGTTCACGCGAGGCGAAACGCAAGCGATCGCGGCGGCGACGCTGGGCTCGCAGTCGGACGCGCAGAGGTTCGATGGCATCGCGGAGATGGACGACCGCCGCTTTTATTTGCACTACTTCTTCCCCCCGAGCAGCGTCGGCGAGTGTGGCAGAGTCGGCGCGGCGAGCCGAAGGGAAGTTGGGCACGGGAACCTCGCCGAACGCGCGCTCGCGCCGGTGCTTCCCTCTAAAGACGAGTTTCCATTTACGGTGAGGTTAGAGAGTACGATCACGGAAAGTAACGGGTCGTCGTCCATGGCGACCGTGTGCGCAGGGTGCCTCGCGCTCCAAGACGCGGGAGTGCCGATTCGGAGGTGCGATTTCGTCGTCGGTTTTTTTTTTCGTTTTCGTCTCGTTCCGTCGTCGCCCTCTACCCTCGCTCCGAGCCATGGTCTTAAGAGCACTTTCCGACACGCGCACCTCAGTGGCGTATGGAAAGAGTTTGAGTCATAACCTGGCGAGAATCAATCCGGTCTCTCGCGCGGATAGGGGAACGTTGCGGGGCATTCGTGTCGAAACCGCCGTTCTCCGGAGCGCAGCATCAGTACATTCGAATCGAATGTTTTTTTTTTGTCGTTTTTTGCAGTCGTCCCGGCCTCGACGTTCGCGCCCTAAAAACTCACCGTCAAAGCGCGCCACAACATTAACGACAAATCAATATAGAAAAGTAGCTGGTATCGCGATGGGGCTCGTCTTAGGCGACGAGACCAAAGGCGAAGACGCGATCGTGCTCACGGACATCCTCGGAAGCGAAGACGCGCTTGGGGACATGGATTTCAAAGTCGCCGGCGACGGCGAAGGCATGAGCGCGTTTCAGATGGACATCAAAGTTGAGGGGATCAGCCTACCGGTGATGCGGACCGCGCTCGAGCGCGCGCGCGAGGGGTTGATTCACATCCTAGGCGAGATGGATAAAGCGGACCCATCGCCGCGGAAGGGGGGGGAAATGTCGAAATACGCCCCGAGGATCGAAGTCGTCGAGGTGAACACGAAATACATCGGTAAAATCATCGGCAAAGGCGGCGAACAAATCAAGTCCATTTGCGAAGAGACGAGAATCGACACGATCGACATCAATAATGACGGCGTGTGCGTGCTCACGGGCTCATACGGGTGCGACATGGCACGCGCGTTGGAGATTATCGCCGAGCTCACGATCGAGCCGGAAATCGGAAAAATTTATCGAAACTCGCGCGTCACGAAAGTTTTAGAGTTTGGCGCGTTCGTGGAGATCTTACCTGGCGTCGAAGGGCTCTGCCACGTTAGCGAGCTTGACGTCACGCGCGTCGCGAATGTCAAGGACGTCGTGAACGATGGAGATTTCATAGACGTGAAGCTGTTGGAAACGAACGAAAGAGGGCAATATAAACTGAGCCGCAGAGAGGTGCTTCTCGACGACGGAAAAGGCGGCGGAAGCGGAGGCGGCAGCACGCCGCGAGAAGACCCTGCGTCGCGGTTCTTGAGCGAGAATGGGCAAAATTTCAGCGGCGGGTGGGATTCTGATCGCGGCGGGGGAGGTGGAAGAGGCAGATCGTCGTCCAAGGCGAGGAGGGGGCGAACGAGGCTGCGGGAGTGAGACAAAGACGCCTCGCACGTTTTGCCTCCGGTTGGTTTTGTCCGTCGAGCGGTTTTCCATGGTCTCTTTATTCACGGCGACGCGCTCGCGACATCTGACGCGGTCACCGCCGCCGCCCTTTCTTCATCGCGTTTAGTTTGCTAGTGAGCCGCTCTCGCGTAGACCCGATCTTCATCTTTTTCGCCTTCGCTGCCGCAGCTGCCGGCGCTGACTCTGGCGAGACAACTTCCCATACACTCCCGTTCGAGTGGTGAACGCCATTCCTTAAGGACTCGCCGCCTCCCTCGTCCATCTTCCGCTTCGCCGCTCGCGCAACGTATCCGGCCGTCGTCTCTTTCTCTTTCCGAAGTCGACCGCGCCCGGGGGGGGACATCACATCATCGCCACCACCGCCGTCATCGCATTCGATGTCTTCCCACGACGGCGTGTACGTATCCCCGTCGTCGACCCCGGCTTCCGCGTCGTCGTGACTGCTTTCCATACAGCCGTCACCGCGCGTTGAACGCCGTTCCTCAAGAAGGTTCTCATCCTCCGTAGAAACGCTCACATCACTGGGATCCGCGCGGGAGTTTGCCGCTGTTGCACATTTCGTGAGACCTCTCTTTTTAGTGTCGACGCAACTCGGACAAAACCACTCGCTCTCCGGAACAGCCTTGACGTTCACGCAGGACGCGTGGTACACATCGTCGCACCCGTCGCAATACATCCCGTCGTCGTCGTTCACGCCGCAGAAGCGACACGCCTCCGGGTCCTGGTCGAGACTGGTCACCATACGACCTCCCTCACGTGTTGAACGCCGTTCCTTAAGAAGGTCCTCGTCATCGGCTTCTTCACGAGCGGACACCGGATCCGACGCTAGAAGCGTGACCGCTACCGTGTGGTCCGCGCGCGCGGCACGTGGACGCCTGACGTCCTCCGCGCACGACGGCTCGACGAAAACGCCACCATCGCTCTTCCCCGCCGCGTGAGCGATTTCGCTCGCTGCCTGTTGATCCACAACGCCGCTTGCGGCGCCTACTCGCGCCCACGAAGTCGAATCGATACCTAATCGATCGTTCTTCTTCTCGAGCTCCGCGGTGTTCGTTTCGCATTCGCGTCGCACCTTCGCCGCGGGATCTCTAAAATAGATCTCCTGGTTGCCTTTGGACTCCATTTTTTTGCTCACGGGCAAATGTTCAACCCCGTGTTCACGTCTTTCCTTCGAGATTCTGTTCCTGTACCAAACGAGGAGTTTACTCTCTCTCAGGTGCACGGGATCGACGTCTCCGAGGGTCGCGAGCTCATTCAACATGGACACCCGTGACGCGCGGTCGTGAAAATGTCCCCGGTGGTTGATAAAGTAAAACTCCAACCGCTCTCGTTGTACACTGTTTCTTCGCCACTGTTTTTTGCCAGAAGGGGGCTCGGCCCCTGCTTTCCCCAAGGGTTCGCTCGACTCGTTCAACCCGCGGGTCGTCTCCTCGAGATTTGAATCTGTGGCATCGACACATGTAGCGCTCGTAGACGGCTGTTTTATAACTTCCGCGTCGTCTGAACCTTCGCGTGGGGCGCTCGGCGCCGCCGGCACGGACGTCGACAAGTCAGATACCCACTTAAACTTCGCCGCTTGGGTGCTGACATGGGCCCCGTTCCCGCCACCGCCCGCGTCACCGGCGTTCGCACCTGGTCGCATCGCCGCCGGCGGTGGAGGTACCGGCACCAACACTGGCTTCGGTGCTCGGATCAGAGACGAGATCAACGCGCCGACTCTCGAGCCCGCGCCCGCGGCTGAACGCGTTGCGCCGCCTTGTATAGCCACGATCGCCGCCGCGTCCGTCGCGCGTTCGTTCATCAGCGGCGCGAGAAGCGATTGGGTCGTCGGGAGTGCAGGTCGTGCGATCCCGTTGTCTGCGTCGGAGTCGGTGCCATCGTCGCCGTATTCGCGTTCGTTCGTCGTCCCGGGAACCGTCGTTCTGGCAACCGTCTCCGTCTTCGACTTCGTCCTCGCGTCCTCCCCGACTTCACCGTCTTCGTCCGCGTCGACGTTCGCCTCCCCTCTCGCCGCTCCCGCAGACAAGCCTGCTTTCACTCTCCTCTCCGTTCTTTCGTGGCCATCCTTCTTCTGCGCGCGCTTGTTATCCTCCGCGAAGTGCGCGTTTTTTCGTCTTCTGAACGGCAAATTCGGGTTCTTCTCGTGAAACTCAGAAAATTTATCGAACAAAAGGAAGGCGTCCCCACGCAGCTTCTCGAGCATGCTCTGCGCGGCGCCGAGGACACCGCCTGCGCCGGCCAATTCGCCACGTAAACCAGGTCCGATGTCCGTGTGGTACGGCATGAACGGACACACCGCGAGGATGTTCCCTCGCGCGTCGTTCTCCCAAACCCCCGTGCGATCGTCGAGTACGACCGTCAGCTCCTTCGGCATCGGTGTCCCTCCAAAGGCACGCGATAACGTCTTCGTCTCGTCCGTGGGGACGCTCACAATTCTCCGTGACGTCTTTTTCGCGGGTATGAGCGCCCCCGACGGGTCGAGCAGCCGCCACATCTCCTCCGCGTACGTCTGACAGGTGTCCCATACAGAGCGATGTTGGGGTGGAGTTCAAAGACGTCAGTTGGAGTTGAAAGGCATCGCGGTCGAGGATTGAAACCGAGAAGTAAGCGCAGATAAACGAAGGCAGACGTCCTTAAGGAATGCGTTCACCGCACAAACAGGGTCGTATGAGGAGCGGTGATAGGACGCACCTTTTCACCCTTCGTGCATACGAACGCGTGGCATCGCGGCGTCCGCGGCGGGGGACATCCCTCTTCGGGCGGCGGACGCTCGGCGACGCCCACGCCGTCGAGGGCGCCGGCGCGCACGCCGACGAGGAAATCGAGCAAGCCGCCGTCTGTCCATCCCGGACGGACGTGCACGATCATCGACGTCTCGACGTTCATCGGGTCGATCCTCGTGAAGAACATGTGTCCGCCGCGGCAGTGAGGAGATTTCACGCGAATCACTGGTCGGGTGATCTCTTTTCCGTCGCTCGTCGTGATCGTCTCGTGATTCGCGGGGTATCGCTTTCCATCAAGCACGACCGCGTCTTGGCTCGCGAACATCATGAGCATCTCGCGGTCGTGAAGCGCGCGATCGAAGTCTTCCTGGCGGCGTTTTTTCAGCTCCTTCGCATTGTTTTTAATCACCCTCTGCGCTTCGACGGCGGTCGCGTTCAGACTAGGATTCATACGATTCGTAAACGTCATTACCCGCACGTTTGCTGCTTCATCGTTATCATCTCGCTCGCCGACGTACACCGCGTTCGCGGCATCGATTCCAGCCTGGGTCTCGTCGCCCGCTTTCATCGCCGCGTCTCTCACGCGTTGCAACGTCCCGAGCCTTTTTTCGATCGATCGAATCGTAAACGACGCAAGAAGCGTCTCGTCCAAGTCGAACACGACGACGAGCTGTTTACATCGCAACAACCTTCCAAGATAGAACGGCGCGTGCTTTTTCGTCACGAACGCGAGGAAGCCACCGTGCCCGGGACGGGCGTCGGTCGCGCGGTCAGTCGGGCCTCCGCGCGAGCAGACGTTCTCTTCATCGCCGCCTCCGCGCCGCGTCGGCGGCGGTGGCGCGTCTGGATTGACGGCGTACAAGTGAATCTCCCCGAGGCGATCGTCTTCCACGACCGCGGTCTTGTTTTGCTCGCGCATCTCCTTGTGAAGGCTTTGGAACGCATCCGCAGAAATCGCGTCCTCACCCTCTTGCGCGGTGGAGATGACGCGCGCCACTGGCCCGCGGTCGCCAGACAGCAGGTGCAGCGACCCGAGGAGGTTGAAATCCTCCCCGGGCTTCCAGAACTCGACGATGTGTATTCCCGCGAGAGGGGAACGAATCGTCGTGCGCGTCTGCTCGTCCTTCGAGTCGTGTTCGTCGTGCTGTTTTTTCGCGCTCTCGCCGTCGCAAGCGGCGAAGGTTACGCAGCCGCGAGGACTCTTTGCTCTGCGGTTCGTCTCCGCGGGATCAAGGGGCGCCCACGCGACCCGCATTCCGCACTGCGATTGTTTCTCCCGTCCTTTCACGGACAGCGTCGTCATGGAGCGAGGCGCCCCCATGGTCGCGTCCAGTAGCTGCAGGTGACTCAGTTTCGAGGGTGTTTTTTTTCAACCGCGTTCGTCCTCGGCGCCCCTCGCGCGCGATCTCGTCAGGGCACGCGCCACACCCCAGAGCGCGTGCGACGTGAGCGCACGGCGCGATTCGCTCACGTGAGAGGATCGCTTTCTCGCTCAGCGTGCGCGAGCGCGCGACAAATCGGGAGACTTCCGCAGCAAGTGCCAGACTTCAAGATACTGTATCCAAAAACACTGCCTGAGGTGCTACCACTACACGTGTACTGTACGAGTACGAATACGCGTACATGCATGAAATATTATTCGGTAAATGTACATAGGCCGTCTCTGACTAATTGCCCGTAGACCGGCGTAAATCTGCAACTCGGGCGGCACGGGGGCTATTCTGTCCTTCACAACACGTGAGCACGTTGGGATCTACGACTGATTGCCCATACGAGCAAGCGAATTGCCCATACGCGTATGACTATTTAATTATCGATCCCGATTTGCCAGGGAGTGGGTAACGGCGTAGTACTTTCTGTATGAGAAATAGTCTGAAAATCGCGGTGGTACCATTTCAACTTTTTTGCTTTCAGCGTTGATCGATGTATCGATCAAACCAGAGAATTCATCGCGAATTTTTCAAAGGTTGCTTGACCGAGAAGCAACTTCAAGCGCGCGTAGCTCCCTAATGCCCGCGAGTCCCAGCGCGAAATCACGACCGCGATGAGCCCTGATGAAGGCGATCACGGTGATGTGCTTTTTGTGCTGGGACTCGCGGGCAAACTTGCCGAACTGAAATGGTACCAAAACGTACGTTCGTTACTGACTCCCTCGATTTGCCCCCTCGCGAATATTATTATTCGTATGGCTACATGTACACGTACAGTACTACAGTTACACTGCCTTATTACAGTGTTCCTATCTTATAACTGTACGCTGTACAGTGTACACTCTGTTCTCAGCAGGGGGGTAAAGTTGTCGCCGGCGAGGCCAAAGCAGAGAGTGTGGAGGGCGTTCGTGTACACTACACGTAGTGGCTATCACGAAAGGATAGATAGAAAGCATAAAAGGATGAGCGTATGAGAAAATAGTCAGAGCGTAGTACGTTTTTAAAAGGATGAGCTCATCCTTTTAACTGCCGCGCGGCGGGAGGGCAGTCATAGAGGCGCGCGCCGCGGTTGCGACCGGAGCGTCAAAGAAAACATCGACTATATAGTGTAACCGATCTGTCCGGCGAGTTTTATACACCTGGGGCGCTGAATCAGGCCGTCCCGGCGCACAGATCCGTCGTTTGCGTCCAGGGCAGGGCTACTGTTAGACTGTAGCATGGCCATGACTGGAAGATCATTTTTTCTTTCGTTACCAAGCGCAACCCCCCCTCTCTGCGCTTCAACCGCCGCTCACGTCGCCGCGAGACCTCGAACATCGTCGCCATAGTGAGATGACTTGTGGGAAACACTGCGATGCGTGAGACGAAGCGACAGCACCACACGGATTTCTGTCAAAATTCGCGCGTTCTCGGTGCCTGAACGCGGCGGTTGGCTGGAAAAAAGGAATCGCGCGAGCACGTCTTCGGGTCGGTTGAGACACACTGCCGCGCTGTCGAAACGAATCGATCATACGCCCCCGCGCACGCGCGGCTTGCTCGGTCGCGCGGGAACGCGGGGACTCGATGAGTCGCAACGTGGGCGCGGCGAAGACGCGTCCACGTTCGTGAGCGGCCGCCGCCGCGACGCGCGCTGCCCGCGCGCGGGGCGTTTTGCGCAGCGTACAGTACATGTACGTGTACACGTACTGTAGGCAGCAGAGAGCACGCAAAAACGTCGACGCGGACTCCTCAACGCGTTTTACATTAGTGTACAGCTGTACACGTACACGTGTGCAGTACCTTCGTACAACGTACGAAAGTATCTATTTCCGGAAGTACGTGTACAGTAGTGTACGTGTACGTGTACAACGTTGTACTGTACAGTACAGTAAACATTTATTAGGGCGACGGAGCGGAGGCGCACACGAAGCTTCATTTATCGACCGAGTCGGTCAACTTCATTTGACAAAATACTCAGTATCTACTCACTTGGAATATTTCTTTGAGTAACAGGGTCTGGTACATACTGTAGAATACTGTACCTTATTCGTGTACGAAAGTACTTTCGTACAACGTTTATACAGTACAGTACACATAGAATACGCGTACACGTGTACAGCTGTACACGTACAGTAGGGCTGCAGTACACGTACGCGTATTCGCTCAGCAACGAGCTGAGGTGGTGTTCAGATCTCAGCTCCTCAAAAAGTGTCGCGCGAGGGTCCAGCCAGTACTCACGGTTCCGATGGGACCCCCCGGGGGGCGCGGGACCGGGCGCGGGGACCGGGCGGATGACACCGTCATCATCTCCGGGCAGACGCTCAAGCGCGTCCTCGACGCGGACACGAAGCAGTGGGTTTACCGCCCCATCGACGCGCGATCGGGGGAGACTGTCTCCAGAGAGGCGTTCGAGGCCGCGAAGCGCGAAGCCCGCGAGGCGCGCTTGGAGAACGACCCGAGGGTGATCGTGGATCGAGAGAAGCGATGGGCGGCGGCGCAAAGAGCGGAGATACGTGAAATGCGCGCGCAAGACGAGCGAAAGACGCGAAGGGAGCGCGTCAAAGGAGCGAAGAAAGAGCCTGGTGGCGCGTCGGCGAACGCGGCGAGGTGGAAGAAGCCGATCGCGACGGTGAAGCCGCCGACTGCGCTCTTAAGCCTACGCGAAGAGATGCGAATCGCGAACGCGAACGATTTAAGCAAGAAGAATCCGAAAAGCTACGCGTTCGTGAAGTCCGCGCTTGACGCGGAGGAGGCGAAGCACGACGCGAACGTCAAGGCGGCGAGGGAGAAGGCGTACCAGAGGGAAAGGACGAAGCGCGGCGTGCGAGGCGCCGCGTGGGGGGACTCCGAGAGTGGGGAAGACGATGCGTTCGCGTCGGAAGAGGAGACTGGCGTCGGCATCCGGGGTTCGCTCGCAGATCTGGACGATCCGGATTACCGACGCTCGTCTCTTCCGCCAGTCGCGGGCGACAGCGGCGGCGGGGCGTATCCCGAGCCGCGCGGCGTTGGCGACGGCGACGGCAACGACGGTGGCGGTGGCGAGAGAGGACGCGGATGCGGTCGAGGAAGGGGCGGTCGAGGAATGAGCGGGCGAGGTGGTCGCGTGGATCTCTCCGAAGCGATGTGTGGCATGATCGTGAACGCCGGCGGCGACGGCGACGGCGGAGGGAGAGGGAGAGGGAGAGGACGTGGACGCGGACGTGGCGCGCCTTCTGTGGCATTGTTCGAGCCGTAACGCTCGCGAGCTCTAGCTAGGCGCTGTATATAATGTATGACTTGACATAAAACAGTACACATACACGTCGCCGCGTATGCGTACTGTAGCCCAAGAGTCAAGTGCTGTTATTCAGCATTCCGGCCTACCTGCAACAGGTACCTGCAACGTACGGAAGTAGTACGAAAGTACGAAAGTACGAAAGTAGTACGAAAGTACTTTCGTACTAAAGTACTTTGTACAAAGTACTTTCGTACTTTATTTCGTACGAAGGTACAGTACCTTCGAAGGTACTTTCGTACCTTCGTACGAAGGTACACGTGTATAGAATACTTCCGGAAGTACGAAAGTATTTTCGTACGGAAGGAGCAGTACAACGTGTAGCAGTACGTGTACACGTACCTCCGCTTTTTTTGTGTAAAATTAGGTGAAATAGTGTGATACTATTAAGCTTGACCGACTGCGTCGTTCAAGGTTCGTTTCACTCACCCTTAATAATATACACAATTTGAACCTAATTTTACACAAAAAAAGCGGAGGTACGGGAACATTAAAATATCAGGAGAAGGTGAGAAGGTCTCGTCAGGCGGGTTTCTCAAAGGTCTCATGTTCCCGTCGCGCAATATCCTTTAGGGTTTGTGGGGCGCGAAAAGTTTAGGGTTGGCGCGCACGGCCATTTCTGGTCTGTGGGTAATGTATCGCGGAAATCCGCGAGATATTTCATGGGTTTTAGGGGGTTTGAAGGATGTCTCGGGAGATCCCATTTATTTTTCGTTCGCAGAGAGGTCCCGGGGAAATGCCGTGCACAGTGGTGCCGACCGACCGCTGGTTAATTAAAGCACAACGTGATAACTACAAGTAGTTTTTGGTCTCATTTTGGTCTAAATGACTAAATGTATTATCGCGTGTTGTCTAAAAGGCCCATAACCTTACGCAAGTCTCCAAAATGAGCCTTTGTTTAAGAAGCCTGTTTGAGACCTTTTTGAAGACCCCTCGCGGCCGCAACCTTCATGGACTTCTATAGAACCCTGTGAAATGTAGCCTACGGCAGACCCTCACAAAACCATATAGAAACCTCACGCAAGTTTCTGGGAACTTCTGTGAGATTTTGACGGGTGTTTGAGACCTTTGTAAGTATCGCTTGAACTGGTTGTTCCCATTTCGCGAAAGTTCCGTGATTTAGATATAGCTCCTACGACCTCCACGACTTTTTATAGCGCCCGTGGAATAAAAGTTCCGTCATTTAGACATAGCCCCTACGACTTCCACGACTTCCACGACTTTTTTCTGACTTTATACACTCTCCCCCCCCTATGCCCTCCCCTCTCCTTTTTTTTTTAAACTTATAAAAAAGTCGTAAAAGTCGTGGAAGTCGTAGGAGCCTTACGAAAATGAGACAGCACGACTTTTGGGGTCGCTTGACGAAAGTCGTGGAAGTCGTAGGAGCTATGTCTAATTTAGACCAATTTGGGGTTCGCTATAAAAATAAACCCCTATCTCCACAGACCCTCCACCGAACCTGTTTGAAAAGAACTGACTGAAGCTGTTTTCAAACACACTATAAAAATTGGTCTGTAGACACTAAGAAAAACTATACAAACTACCACTGTTGATTTTTGGCGCCAAAATCTTTTTGACGATCCAACCGAAGCTTAGTGGCCTGCGCAAGGTTGACCTGCGTGTTTGACCTTTCAACAAATGGCCCAAAACCAGCAGTCTACCCGTCAAGGGTGCCACTCAATCTTCTCGAGCGAGTCAAATGCACAGCAAACACGTTTGGCATTCGGAAACCTCCACGGTGGACCTCGTGAGGGATCTCAAAGCGACCTTAGTTCTACTGACGATAGCAGTGATACTTATCTCTGCCGCGAGCTTGTCGGACGTGATTCTGACGCAACGTGCATTCAAGCGTACCCGAACCCGCGCAGTGTAGAGGACGAGCTATCACTAGAAGTCGTCCGAGAAACATGCCGCGAGATCAACGGTCTAAGGAGAGGAATATCCCGACCAGGCAGGTTCGACCCAACGCCCGAAAAGCGAAAGAGAACCGTCACGTTTGAAACGTATGAAACGTGTCCTTGCAGTATATGCGGTATTGTAGACGCAGGCGAAGGCCTGGTTTGTGAAGTCTGCGATAAGCTTGTTCATCTGTCGTGCATGAAACCACCGTTTAGTTGTGTTCCTGACGGTGACTGGCACTGCCTTCAGTGCCGAGAACAGTTTGACTTTACAAATTTTGGGGTGCAGGCACCGTGCATGCTTTGTGGTGTAGCTGACGACAGAGACGGCCTGGTGTGTGATAGGTGTGATACCGTGTATCATCACGAATGTCTCGGTGACACTGTCGCAGCATACGCTTCGGAAAAGTGGTTCTGCAGCTCTTGTCATGACGAAGCTTATCGTGATAAGAAGTTATCTTCTTTCACGAGTCGCCTATGGGAGGGTCTTGATGGCCAGACCGGGCCTGCGTCACCATGCATGAAGGATTTATTATCCGCGAACGAAGGCCCGTCTATCATTTCTTGGCTCAAAGATGGAGAATTCCAAATGCGCTATGCATTATACCTTCCTGTCGTTAATTCGGACCAGGTTTTTGAAGTTGTGCACGCTGCTTCAACGCCTCTGTTCCAGCGATCCTTTTCATGTATTAAGAAGAACGTTTTCCTGCTAACAGGCAGTCAAATGGACATACCTCCGCGATATTTGTGCTCAATCGATACCCCCCCGATGGTCACCCATGTTGGATATAACCGAGACTGGGCATTGCCTAAAGGTTGCGCTGCAATAGTTCCCATGGCCATTGACGTGGAATCCATGTCTCTCATCGATCTGCCCAAGAACATCCTTGATGTGATCTCACCGGACAATTGCTCACAGCATTACCCCTTGGCCGACAGCTCGGGCCTAAATGTATGCGAACTTTACAGTGGCCTTGGTTGTTGGCTAGATGGTGCGCGTCGCAGTGGAAAACTGAAGTTTGGCATGGCAGTCGAAAGTGATAGCGAAGTTGCGCAAGTGTCCAAGGACTATTTACAAGGTTGTGCAGAGATAATCAATGAAAAGGTGGAAGTTTTGGTTGGCGCAGAGGGGCACTTCTGTCGAAAGGGAAGTTCAGCTGAGCATGCACTGGAGTTTATATCAAAATGCAAGCTCGATTGCATCGCCGGTTCTCCACTTTGTGAGGGATTCTCGAACATGAACAGACATCACTGCAGTCACCGATCAAAGGAAAAGCGCTGGCATTTGAAACATTGGGGACAGGCGGTACTTAAATTTACGCCAGCATATGCCCTAATGGAAAATGTACCCGAAGTTACATCCGGCCGTAATGAAGAACACCTTTGTACGCTGCTAGCCCTTTTGGCCATGGCAGGATATCAGTTGCAGACGTACTTGCTGTCGTGCAGTGCCTTTGGGGCAGCCAGCAACAGAACTCGCTTTGTGCTGGTAGCAACACGAAGAGGTATTCCTGTTCCTCCATCGCCGAGGCCGACGCATCGGTGTTTTTCAGTACGTCGGCCAGAATGCAGTGGTGTGCGTTGGGCTCTTGCGAAGGGTAATCCGAGCGCATACGACGGGCGTTACGATGAATTACTTCCGACGGTCATGTTACGAAGGGTACTGTGTGATTTAGGGTCTCCAACAGCACCACCGCGAGATGCGTCTTTACCTGGCGATCTTCACGCTGAGCGGACAGAACATGAAAAAGTCAGAGCTCTACTCGATGCGCTTCCAATTGATGAAAATGCATGCTACGCAAACATCAGAGCGAAGATCAGAAGAAAATATCCCATCAGCCGTGCAGAGACTGATATGAATTCGGGCGCAGAAAAGTTTGCTCAGCTCATCTTCAGGCGTCTAAACCCAGACAGGCCAGCCTGTTCTTTTACGACGCAGTTCAGACCTGATGGTTTCCAAGGACGCGTTGTCCATCCCAAGGAGGCCAGGGTGTGTACTCCCGCCGAGGCACTCTCTTGTCTTGGGTTCGAGGTTTCCAGCCTTCCGCATGCCAAGTTGAGCATCGGCCACAGGTTGGCAGGTAACGCGTTTTCACCCCTTGTGACGAAGGCTATTTTTGACGCAATCTGTACCCCTTTGGAAGAACGCTGATATCTCAGTCTAGTTACGGAAAATACGAGCTCGCGTGCCTTGTAGCTTGAATTCCTCACAACTGTCCTTCTGGACCTTAGCCTGAGCTGTCCTTCCGAGCACGAATTCTGGCATGTGTTTCGAAAAATCGCATACCCAACTGCCACGACAGAGACAACGGTTGTTGGAGTCAGTCATGTTGGATTTGTTTGCGAGCAAGTCACCTGGATCCAAAGGGACATAACCGTTTCACCCCTGTCGCGCGCTTACATTCTCGAGATTTTTCTGTGGTGATATTCCGCGATGCATCGCCTTGAAGTGCCTCTTTACCTTCATCTTGCACCTGATCATAACAAGTGGCTCACGTCAAGAGAAGAGTCAGCGAAAATTCTATGGAGCAGGTACACTCACCAAAAGGTTAACGCGTAGTTCCCAAAGCTTTACTGCGGGTTCTATATCACCGTCGTCGTGTTCAATTCGATGTAAGTAGCTCTGGTCGTCGAAAGCGGTGATAGTCGCGGGATAAAACTTCCTATCAACGTGCCAATATATTTCTACACGCCGGCCCACCGCTTTTTCTCGCAGCAAGGCAAGTTGGGCGCTGATTGATCCTTTCTTTGCCGCTGAGAGTACCTGCAAGCAGTGGGCATTAATAAGTAAACGCACGAGTGATGAAGTAACCGACAAATACTCACCCTTAGTTGAGGACAGTTCTGACCTGATCGCACTCCTTTCAGAGGCGAACGTTTCTTTTGTCGAGTGCTTGCTCGTGGGATGTGACGCTCACTGAATGAATTGTTTTGCGACTCGTGCTTTTTCGACTGGCAAACGCTGCACACACCACAAGTCGCAATTGGTATCTCGCTCAAGTTTCCGATTTTCCGGCGAAGTATTTCTGCCTCCTTAGCGTGCAACTGACGTAAACGCATATCATACACGTTTTCAAGAGCCCCGTCTTGATTAACCTGCCACTCCAAAGCCATCTCTACTGCCTTTTTATACTTCGCTCTTGATGCAAGCAAGGGCTGCTTTTCAAGCTCATCGAAATACTCACGGAAGGGGAGTATTCCAACCTTATTCATCCACTCATAAGACTCCTCTGCGAAATATACAACCATTCTATGTGAATCAGACGTCTGACCGGGCTTTATCTTTTCTATCGCGTAGCTTGGAATAACGTCTCGATCCTCATCGAGATGCAAAGCGATTCCAGGCCAAAAACACGCCGTCTTGCTATTTTTTGTGGGGATCCAAACAACCTTACCGGCGTGCTCACCCTCAGTTTGCTCTGCAGAAACCTTGGGTTTTGGTGACTTTCTTTGTTTGGCGTTTGGCGTGGCGGGAACACGTATCCCAAAGGCGTGGGAGACAAACGGATCCAAGTTTATGCCGTGTTCCACAGCACGCGATACGAACCCTGAAAGTACATCGGGATCGACTTCTTGACGTGGTGCTGAAGACAGAAATTCACCCAACGGGGTAAATGAACAAATCTCTGGAGTCTCTGCCACGCGTGGCAGACCTCGTCTGCCACGCCATAATAAACCGCTTGGGTCACGGGTAGTGAACAATTTGATATTTTCGGGGCAAGAAATGATATTCCATGCTGCTGAAGGCCAGGCGTGAAGTTGAGTGTCGTTCTCGTGACTTTCTGTCGCAACACTCGAAAGACTGGGAACTGGCTCAGAAAACTTCACCCCTTCACATTCTCGGGAAAACTTTATCTCATAAGGGCTCAAGAGTCGTTGCCCTATCCAGCAAGCCTGCGGTACTGAGACCGCGCGGCCAAGCAATTCCATTCGTTTGATATAGCTCGATTGAGTATTGACCGCTCTCATCCACGGACGGCCAGGTATCTTGAGAGGGAAACAAGGCTCTGTCCAACCTACTGGGAAGCCACTCAACCGCTCGGCATCTTCGACCTCTAACCTGAAAGCACGACCATTACCTTCACCTAGATCTTCCACCATGCACAGACGTCTCCCATTTGACGCCGTCAACGTGCATGTTTCATGCGCTAGCGGACAAAATCGCTTCTCGGCAAGGTCAACACAGGTGACGGATATCTTTGGTGTGACATGCGGAGGTGTCATGAAGCAGTCATAACACTCAGCAGCAGATCTTTTGTCACCGTCTGTTTTGCTCACATCGATGCACTGTCCCTTACATATGCTCTCTGTCGAAAGAATTACGTCTCGAGGATCGCCATGGAGAGAAGCGACGATGAATACGCGACGGCGTCGCTGCGGTAAACCAAACGCAGATAAGCTGACAACGCGGTGGGCCCAGCTGTAACCCAAACTTTCTAGTTCTTGCACGATGTATGCTATCGCAGGTTCTTGAGGTGGATCACTGGCAAGATGCCACATAAGCAAGCCCGGAACATTTTCCAAGAGAACCCAAGGCACGCGAGTTCTGCGAAGCAGGCGAAAAATATGAGAACACAGTGCGGTGCGCATACCGTCTCGGAGACCTGGCCGACTTGGGTTCATCGTGCTGACGTCCTGTGAAGGCAACAGATAACGTGGTAATCGGGGAAAAGGAAAGAAGTGTGCCGGACCTCGCACGGGAATCCTGCAGCGAGCAATTGCGCTCCTGCAGGAAGGTCTGAAAGCTCAGCTACGTCGCGACGAAGTTCTCTTCCAGGAAAGTGCCGCTGTAACACCTGCAAGCAGTGAGGATCGTTCTCTACTTGCATGATGACCTCGTGCCCGGCTTCTTCTAGACCTAGGTCGAGACCACCTATGCCGGAAAACAAGCTGACGACCTTCATGCCCACGTTGAATAGCGAGTCCGTGCTCTATTTATAGATTGAAGGATAGGGTTTGCTTGAAGTCGTGCCTCTGTGGCAGCCCTGAACTCTGTTTATAGTTCTCGATTCGAATGGATATTGTTTCCAAAAGATATTTTTGTTGTTAAGTTTCCTCCGAGAACTCACTAAAGTCTTCCTGAAGTAGTACTGTCAAAAGTGCCCGCCACCACCCATGCGTCTTCTCGCGTCGACTACGCTAGTGATAGTGACATGTTGCGCTCTATGTGACTATGCCGTGACACTCGTCTCGCTCACGGTGAAAACACCAGCCCAAGGGCTCGCGGCACAGCGCGCATGCTTCCGAATAAGTCAAAGTCTGCTTACTCTCGACAGGCTTGGTCCCACTCGGGTATACGACGCTGTCGTGTTCACCATACGTGCTGTGTCGATCACCTCTGGTGGTATCACGACAGCAGTCTTCCTGACTATCTCTCACCTTTTGGCTGCGGCCAGCAGACGGAAGCACATGAGTCCTGAGGCGAAAAAGCTCGTCAGACTCGCGGGAGCTTGGCTGAATATGGCGTCAGTCACGTGGGCATTTATATCCTTGCTGAGGCACGTGCCAGGATTTTGCCCTGTTTGCGAGAAAAATGGTTCACCCGATGTCAATGTTATTGGTGGATACTCCTTGGATAAACCCACCACGACTGGCGGCACTCTCTCGAATCTTGGTTTGGTCAAGAATGCGAGGCGACGTCGTGAGTTGACTACGCTGCGCAACATAACCTTCATATCATGCTATGACGGGGATACATGTTTCTTTACACTCCCAGAGGTCGTTGAGCACGTGCCGGAGCTCGCACCTCTGTTTGGTGGTGAGTATTTCTAGCAGCATTTTAGAGTACTTCTGTCCTAATGTCATTGTATTGCGCAGCTCGAATTGCTGTGCGCATATATGGCATTGATTGCCCGGAGCTTGGGGGGCGTGCAAAGTGTGCGAGGGAAAGACAGCTAGCTATCCGGGCACGTGACGTTGCGGATTCCATGCTTCGCTCGGCGATATCCCTGCAAGTGACGGATGCACGACCTGACAAGTTCTTCCGCGTTCTTGGCCGGTTGATCCTGAACAATAGTGTCGAACTCGGCAAAGAACTGGTGCGCGGAAAGCTCGCCGTTGAATATTCCGGCAAGGCAAGATCAGGCGAGACATGGTGTATGTGAGCTGCGTAATGTTTACCTGTATTACTTTTTTCATACTGACAACACACCAGGGAAGACTCTCGTGCCTCTGACAAATTCAGTCAGGTAAACACGACTCGAATAGAAATTTCTCTCGTGGAGCGAAGATATTTTTACGAAAGGACTATTGCTTCTCAGAGACATAAAGATATTTTTACAAAAGGGAATATTGTTAAGATATTTATAAGCTTGCTGCCAACTCCAAGAGGCTCGCCTCTCACACCACGTTTACGCGACACGATGTTCTCTTCGCTTAAACCCCTTTTCGGTCGGAACGGGCGGGATGGACCACGCCCTGGTGGCGTAGGGAAGAAAAACGTGAAGTCCACTGAGACTTCTAGTGCCGACACACATATGGACGGTTCGTGGGGCAACAGCCTGAGCCCTGTCAAACTTGCAGCGGCTGCCTTCGCCGGTATAGGGGCGTACGCGGCACTCGCTCCTCATCTACAGGGCAAGGGTGAAGGGCTGATGCACCTCGAGCACGGCATCGAGTGTATCATTGACGGCTTGACCGGATACAAAACTGTTCTAGTGAAGCTCAAGAGGGGTGATTCTTCATGGGACCCAGCTTTCACCTTGCTAAAAAAGTGGTTACAGAAGTAGAGAGAGATACTCTAGGTACTCATGGAGCGCAGCGTTCCGGCTCATGTCTCGTTCAAACCACAGCTATCGAAGTCCTCTCTGACGAAGGGCAGCGTTTGACCTCTCATAAAGGTAACCTAGAGGAACAGAATCAGGTCATTGTTAACGCTCTTGAGATCATCGACTATCCTACCAAGACCGAGGAAATTTACAATCGATCTTTATATAAAGTTCGTGTCATCGACAACTCTGACACTGATGAGGCAGTGGCCCGCACACAACCATTGTCATCCCACGACCATGGGACTCGATTTGCTTCAAAGGCGTTGAGGTCCGCGAACAAAGATATCGATACAAAAAAGGATGAACTTGAAGAAGCTGAAGAGGTGGTCGAACCGGCAGAATATGATAAGGGTTCAAACTCTGAGAAGCTCATCAAACAAAAGCGATGGTATCCTAACAAAGAACAGCTTCGGCGACTTGAATTTTATTACAAGCACTCTCGTTCATCATTCAAGGACAGGGAAGGACGCACCCAGATTCTTGCAGAGCTCAGCAAACACGGTGAAACTAAAGGGCAGGCAAAGTTGCACACTTGGTCTATGAATCGCCGAGCAAAAGAGAAGAGGCAAGCGGCGCAAGAGGAGCTGGCGAAGATAATTGACGAGACACGTGTCAGTGTGCCACAGCAGCAAGCCGTGAAGACGCCAAGCGAAGGCGACGGAGCGATTGCAGAGTACTCGAACCCCGAGGCGTGTCGAGTGTGTGGTATTGATGATGATGACGGCATGTACTGCGAAAAATGTAACGGCGTGTACCACTTTGCTTGTCTGGGACTCGACGCGCCGCCCACCGATGATTATATCTGTCCATCATGCCAATAAATCTTAATAACCTTCAGGGGGCACTTTCTATAATATTTGCGATGATACGGGACAAGCACGGCGCGACGGACCTCTCACGCTATCGGAAGCTGGCGAAGGTCTTTTCAGGGAGCGACGAGCGTTCAGTTACGATTCGCATCAGGAATTTTCGTGCTAATGAGACTCCCTAAGATACAAACAAGATCTCTTCTAAACTCTTCTTCAAAAAGTAGTAACTTGTACAGACTTATACCAAAACTACTATGACTCGAAGGAAAACCCGGTGTCGAACACATAATTTACTGACACTACGCACGACAAGTGGGAGGGCGTTCCCTTTCAGGGAGCGACGAGCGTTCAGTTGTGAATATGTCAGCAACAATAAGAGCCACCGTGCTGGAGAAATTGCCGATGGCCAGGGAGACCGTCGCGAGGTCGCTCGAGGCGAAGCGGAACAAGCGGCCAGCGGATAACGCGCGTGAGGTTCGTGACCGCATTGGGTGGCTGTCGCCCTCGGCGGCGACGTATCTTTCTGAAAAGAAATTGCCGTGTCGATTTCTTCAATCTTCAAGCATTTTTCCTCGGCTTAGTCTCGGCGTTGCTTTGGGTCTGTACATATTGGTGATCACAAGGATATCACTTTTTACAGGAGGGTAAAACCGATTTTATGCTGCAGCCTGCCTCAGCATCCTGGCAGATGCCATAGCGTGTTCTAGACAACCCCTCATGATCACACTGCAACTCTTTTCCTTGACATCACAATTTCGAACTGCATGTGTCACGTTATTTGCTGCATAGCCCTCCATCACGGTGAGCGATCCACGAGGAATCACCACATTATGTGTTCTGTGCCCCGTGTACTGCCCCTTTACATTGAACGAGAGCACGCTCTCGCTATGAAATCTCGCAGATACTATGGGTCGCATAAATAGGCTCGAAGGATCAATATGCACCGCGAGCCCTTGACCAGGCATTGCATACAAATTAATCACGGCCATGTCAAAGAAATCCACACTGGAAACAATTTCAAGATCAGCTGCACGCTTGCAGATTTTAAGAATCCAGTTTGGCATAGGGGGCGCATCTGAATACAACTTTGGAACCTTGCATTCAGCACGGCCACTTCTACCAGGTTCTTCTCCGCGAGCAGGGCAATTGTTATAGGCGTAACGGAAGCCAAAAAATATCTTCAACCGCTTCAAGTTTGCACTCACGTGAACGTTTCTACGCGATACCGAATTCTGGACGTTGCCACGTCCGAGTCCTCCCGGCAAGTGTTGCTGACTACCATTGCAGGATGTTAAGTCGTCAACACAACGCTCGAGTTGTCTCAGCTCTTCAGTTGTAAATGCGTCTAGGTATTGAGTTATGCCGAAATACTGTCCATTTGAGCGAAATTTGTACTTCCGTTTTGTGATTTCGAGCTTCGAATTTCCTCCCAGCCGGAAACGTATTTTGGCATCGGTATGCTCCAAACCAGAACATGCAGTTTGTCTTGAAGTGCCAACGCTAGCACGAATCATATTTAGGTGTATTGGCGATACCACATATCGCGCAAGAACTTCATCCGGTATTTTACTGAATATATCATGTGAAACCCAAGCTTCGCGCATAGCAGAATCCATGCCCTTCGCCATGATGGTCATGATCATCTCATTTTGTGTGTGAGACCAAGACCGTTTGACTTTCCAGCCACACGGCGCGACCCTGACTTGCTCTGTCCAACAAACTTTCATCACCATTCCTTGAGCTTCACTGCACCATACCCTTGACACGCGGTCAATATTCTTTGCAAATGTTTTAGGAACATCGGCCATGGTCAGTGGAGCAAGTGGACTGGAACCTCGTAACCAAGTTCGACAGTTCTCACAAGTCCACTGTGCAGTGAAAAAATCATGTTTGTCACCGGGCTCTGCTTCTGGTGCAACACATTGCAAGTGCCACTTGTTCTGACATTCACAGCATTCAATCAGCACAGGGGCGCCACGTTTTGGCTCCCCTGGTGACCTATCAGAGAAGTTCCACTCTGTCTCGTGACATCGAGAACACACTGGATACGGTTGTTTTCTTCGCTCCCTCGAGGCCAGAACGTCGCTCTTCACGAACATTTCCTTTGTGGTTTGCAACGTTACACTGCACGGTAACGATGACTTTGACGAACAAGTTTTAGCCGGAGGGACATCAGCTCCAACGTTCCCCGTGTTGGACGCCGACTGAAAGCGAACACGATATGCATTGCTTTTTGATTCTCTTGAGCAAGAACCACAACTATCCGCCTTCAATAAAGTCAGGGCCATGGGGTCGATGTAAATACTTCGACGTGTCGCGAAAGGTGCACCAGGGTTGAGAAATTCAGTCCAAACGTTTGCCTGTCCATCAGAACTGATTGGAACTTGATAATCAAACATTGCTGCCCGGCAACCATCAAATATCTCTCCAGAACATATATAACTACCATGAACATCGTGCACGGACCTGGTTTGCATTGCAAGCCTTTCAACAACATAAATTGCTGTTTTGACCTGAAATGCTGCTTCTTCCACAGGTGTGTGCGAGGGGGAAGATGAATGTTCATGAGTGACCGCTCGAACAAGCACCACATATTTTGGAACAGACGTTTGACTGACGAGCTCAGTATGCGCAAAGAGCTTGTACCTGTACTGTTTGTCCAGCACACGACCACGAAGACGTTGGTCAGATGATTGCTTTACAAGGTTAGACATGGTCCAAATTTGACCGACCTTAGGTTCAACAACTGCAGCCGTTTGGCGGCCTGGCAAGAGGAGATTATCTCCACAAGAAGAGAACGTATCACGCAATCCAGTTTTTGTGCTCACTGCTCCCCGCAGAACTGCAGCAACAGACGCGCGATGAGAAAACATATCATCGCTACAATTCGCAATGTCCCATCCGCGCCATTTTCTGCCCCTGTGTCTCAGTCTTTGTACGGCGCCACCGCGGCCTTCCTTGTACCAGTGACACCCTATCCCACCAGTCGCACTCTCGCTGCCTTTTTCTCTGTCAAGAAATGCAACCTTCCAGCGAGCAGGTCGATCATTGCAGATGTACCGGCGATCATATGCCATGAGCGTTGCGTAAACTCGAGGCAATCCGCTTCCATCTTCGTACATGGCCCAGACATCGCCAACTTTGCGCTGCGCAAGTCTGTGTTCAAGAGCTTCTTCATGGATATTTTCGGGAAGTTTGTTGATAACACAGACACCATTTTCATCTACGTTCGCGTCTACGAAATCACGCATGTCGGCCTCGTAAAACTCGTCGCGGAATGTGCAAGGGCAACCGTCTCTCTCGTAAATACCCAGAAGAGGGTCTTGATCGTGATTAGAAAGCTCTTTATTTGATATTAGTTCATGTTGAGGCTCATCACAAGACATAAGCTCTGATGTTGATTTGCTACTAGCACCTATGCTTTGCGTATAATGTATTCCTTCTAAACTTCGGACCTGACCAATATGCGGACTTTGCCGGCGTGCCTGGTTTTGGGGTAATCCACCTTCAGTGGTTTTCCTCTTAGACGACTTCGTCTGCGGTGGTGTACAGCTCGTCGGCTCCGCGTCCTTGTGGTGTACGCAGCTATGTTCTATCCGCGGCATTCTTACCCAGGCGTTCAGAGACAATAAATGAAAGTTGGTCCTTGATCGCGCACCGGTGCGCTTTAACGTCGTCACTTCGTTGTTAAGAAGTTTGGTTTTTGTCCTGCTGGCCTTTTTACTACTACTCCTACTACAGTGACGATAACTGCAACTACTTCTACTGCTACAACAACTACTACTATGATAACGAAAGCCGTCAAAGGCCGTCTAAAAGTATAAATTATGAAAACTATCTACGATGTAAAAAACCAGGGCAACATTACAAACAAGGCTATGCTCTGCGGCAGAAAGTAGCCGTAGGCTCGGGATAGCCCGCATCACAAGGATATCGAAAATCCACCCGTCACAAGTTCTACCCTAAAGCTACTAACCCTGCTTGAATGCCGTTGTCCAATATACGTCAACCGACGCCTAATTTAGACCAATTTTGATAGTGTGTTTGAAAACAGCTTCAGTCAGTTCTTTTCAAACAGGTTCGGTGGAGGGTCTGTGGAGATAGGGGTTTGTTTTTATAGCGAACCCCAAATTGGTCTAAATTAGACATAGCTCCTACGACTTCCACGACTTTCGTCAAGCGACCCCAAAAGTCGTGCTGTCTCATTTTCGTAAGGCTCCTACGACTTCCACGACTTTTACGACTTTTTTATAAGTTTAAAAAAAAAGGAGAGGGGAGGGCATAGGGGGGGAGGGGGGGGAGAGTGTAAGAAGTCAAATAAAGTCGTGGAAGTCGTGGAAGTCGTAGGGGCTATGTCTAAATGACGGAACTTTTATTCCACGGGCGCTATAAAAAGTCGTGGAGGTCGTAGGAGCTATATCTAAATCACGGAACTTTCGCGAAATGGGAACAACCAGTTCAAGCGATACTTACAAAGGTCTCAAACACCCGTCAAAATCTCACAGAAGTTCCCAGAAACTTGCGTGAGGTTTCTATATAGGTTTGTGAAGGTCTGCCGTAGGCTAAATCTCACAGGGTTCTATAGAAGTCTATGAAGGTTGCGGCCGCGAGGGGTCTTCAAAAAGGTCTCAAACAGGCTTCTTAAACAAAGGCTCATTTTGGAGACTTGCGTAAGGTTATGGGCCTTTTAGACAACACGCGATAATACATTTAGTCATTTAGACCAAAATGAGACCAAAAACTACTTGTAGTTATCACGTTGTGCTTTAATTAACCAGCGGTCGGTCGGCACCACTGTGCACGGCATTTCCCCGGGACCTCTCTGCGAACGAAAAATAAATGGGATCTCCCGAGACATCCTTCAAACCCCCTAAAACCCATGAAATATCTCGCGGATTTCCGCGATACTTTACCCACAGACCAGAAATGGCCGTGCGCGCCAACCCTAAACTTTTCGCGCCCCACAAACCCTAAAGGATATTGCGCGACGGGAACATGAGACCTTTGAGAAACCCGCCTGACGAGACCTTCTCACCTTCTCCTGATATTTTAATGTTCCCGTACCTCCGCTTTTTTTGTGTAAAATTAGGTTCAAATTGTGTATATTATTAAGGGTGAGTGAAACGAACCTTGAACGACGCAGTCGGTCAAGCTTAATAGTATCACACTATTTCACCTAATTTTACACAAAAAAAGCGGAGGTACGTGTAGCCCTACGTGTACTTATTCGGAACGTTGTACGGAAGACTTTTACGGAAGTACGAAAGTACGAAAGTACTTTCGAAAGTACGAAAGTACGTACGAAAGTACCTTCGAAGGTTCAGACAGTACTTTCGAAAGTACTTTCGTACTTTATTTCGAAAGTACGAAAGTACTTTGCTACTTTCGTACTTTCGAAAGTACTTTCGTACGATAGTACTTTCGTACACCGTTACAGTACACGTACGTACGTGTACAGTACACGTACGGAAGTACAACAATGGAAGTACTTTCGTACTTTCGAAAGTATGATATTTTATTTCCGGAAGTACGTTGTAGGGCTACACGTACACGTACAACTACGATTTGTACCTTCGAAGGTACTTTCGTACAACGTTGTACAGTATGATACTACTTTCGTACTTCCGTCTGGTACTTTCGAAAGTATTTCCGTACCTACCTAGCTAGGGCAGTGCTACACGTAGGGCTACGTGTACACGGACGGTACACACGTACAGTGTACCCCGCACAGCGCACACCTGTGATCTCAGCCTGATCTCCGACGCGACAGGACAACGCGCGTGGAACGTAGCGAACACACTCCGTCTCGAGCGCGATGGAGGGCGGCGCGTACGCGCAAGGCGATCAGACGACGGAGCTCGAGTTTGAGAGCGCCATGACGTTCGCGTCCGCGCGCGGCTTCGAGCTCGGTCGCGTCGCGGCGCGCGATCGCGCGCCGTCGCGCTCCGCCGCCGCGTTCGATCGCAGCTCTAGCGCTCGCTGTTGTTCCACCGCGCACGCATCGCGTCCGTTCGCCGCCGCGAGCGCGTCGAACGATCGCAACGTCGGCGTGTGGAGCGTATGCAAGTCCTTGCTCGCCGGCGGCGTCGCCGGCGGCGTCTCGCGAACCGCGGTCGCGCCGCTGGAGCGTCTCAAGATCTTACAGCAGGTCGCCGGGAGCACGACGAAATCGTATAAGGGCGTCCTGGGCGGGCTGTCGCATATCCTACGCACGGAAGGCGTCCTCGGGATGTTCAAAGGGAACGGCGCGAACTGCGTGAGGATCGTCCCGAACAGCGCGTCGAAGTTTCTCGCGTACGAGTTTCTCGAGGGATTTCTAGTCAAACGTGCACGCGAGAGCGACGAAAATGCGCAACTTGGTCCGGTTACGCGCCTCATCGCCGGCGCGGGCGCGGGGGTCTTCGCGATGAGCGCGACGTACCCGTTAGATATGGTACGCGGACGGCTCACCGTGCAGGTGGACGGGAAAGGGATGAAGCAGTACACGGGGATGATGCACGCGACGAGGGTCATTGTGCGAGAGGAGGGCGCCCGCGCGTTGTACAAAGGCTGGCTCCCGTCCGTGATCGGCGTCATCCCTTACGTGGGCCTGAATTTCGCGGTGTACGGGACTTTAAAAGACTACGCCGCCGACTTTCAAGGGTTGGATAGCGCGAAAGATCTGTCCGTCGCGAGTGGGTTGGCATGTGGCGGCGTCGCCGGCGCGATCGGGCAAACTGTAGCGTATCCATTCGACGTGTGCCGGCGAAAGCTACAAGTCGCCGGGTGGGAGGGCGCGAAAGCGCTCGCGGAAGGAGAGCATGCCAGGCGTTTGTCGAACGTGCGTTACACCGGCATGATAGATTGCTTCGTGAAGACGGTGAAGAACGAAGGTGTCGGCGCGTTATTTCATGGTGCGTTCTCGGTCGGCTCCTTGACGTCTTAACTCGTTCTCGCGTCTTGACTTGGTGCCGTGGTGACCTGACGCCTCGTGCTTCTTCGAAACGGTGATTCCGTCGTCGTCTACCCTCGAACGCGTCTCGCCGTGCATCACGACTGAACGATGCGTCTGGTCCGTCACTTCTCTCTTTAGGCCTGAGCGCGAATTACGTCAAGGTCGCACCGTCGATCGCGATCGCGTTCGTGACGTATGAAGAGCTGAAGAAGCTATTGGGGGTGGAGCTTTACATATCGTCCGGGTGACCGCCGGTGACCGTCGCGTTCTGAGCGGGGGATGCGTATTCCTATATCACTATATTATTATTTCTGGCTAAACCCTCCGTCGTCGCGTCGCGTCCTTGAACCCGTGCTACTTGACAAACCGCTTGCACAGCTCCTTGAGCTCGTCTCCACACGCGCTCGTGAGGCGCTCCACTGGGCCGTCCGCAAGGGAAATGCATGGCGCGCGTCTCACGAATCTTCCCGGCAAGCGTGCGTCTGGGGGGAATCGCGTTCTATATTGCCGCTCACGATGCCGCTGGCGTCGTCCGCGCGCTCGGAGTGAAGAGAAGCCCGACTCTCGACGGCGTCGCTTTCACCGCGCTCGACCTTGGGTGCTTTTACCGTCTAGTTAGTTGTCAAGTCGAATCGTTTCCACGAGTGGTCAGGAAATAAACTCGAAGCACGCCATCCAAGCGCGCGCACGGACCATCAACACTTCACCGGCCGCTACTTCGCGAGCATCGGTCGCAGGTGCTGCTCCGCGAACGACGTGAACACTTCCATCGTCTCCGTCTCCCTCGAGACGCTGACGCGCCCTTCTCTCCAAGAGCGTTCTCGCTTCTCTTCCGCCACGTCGAGCTCTAACGCGTCGATCTCGTCCTGGACCGTGTAAGCCTCCATCTTCGCCTCGACGGCGTCGACGTCGCGCTCGACGAGCGCGCGCAGCGCGGAGCCGCCAGCGCGAGCGAACGAGCGCGCGACGTGCCTCGAGAGCGCCTTCGCGCTCGCTTCGTCCGCGCTACGAGTCGCTATTGCGGCGACGAAGAACCCTTCCTTCTCGCTCGACGCGACGGAAAACCAGGACGTTCGAAGGAACGAACACGAAGGCGGTTGTGCGCCTCCGACGAGGGAGTGCATCGACGCGATCGCCGCCACAAGCGGGCGTTGGACCATGCCGCGCGCGCCGACGGAGCGCGAAACGCGCGATTCGTTCACCAAGATCGTCGTCATCTTCGTGAATATCACAACGCCTAGAAGCCACTCGACAGAGGGATCGACTAGGACGGTCATCGCGAGCGCAACCCAGGGTCTCGCGCGGCAGGCGCTTCGAAAACGCGGGCCGGGGTGTCCTTGACACCCTGCCCACTCTCTGCGGGTTAGGGGGAAAATCAGTGCCTTCGCTGCCGTCGGTCAGGTAGTTGGGAGAAGAGGGGCACGGCGCGGCATGGTATTTAGTCTGGCAAGTACGGAAGTTCGTGTACTGTACTGGTAAAAGTTCCTTTTCTAAACGCGACAGAACGGATCCAGTCTCTGACTGAAGTGCCCATACGAAAGATCGTGACAGAAACGTGACACTGACAAATTGCCCATACGTAACCTGTGGATGGGCCCAAATTCCAATCCGGGCTATTTAGTGTGCCCCCGCGCGAGTACACGCGGTCGGTCGAAATCGTCGACCGAACTCGCCAATCTCGGTTCAAACTCCCCGACTCGACGAAAAATCTCGTACGAAAACGACCGCACAGCGCATTCAGTTCGGATTTTCGATGGGACGTACAAAAAATCGGGAGGGAACGCTTAAAATTCTGGCAGCGCTTTTAGTCAGGAAGTGACGTATCGTACTCGACGAAATGTGATTGTTTAGTAAATGTGATGGTTCACGTCAGGTCGGCGGCCGGGTAACGGGCTACAACCCTAAAGTCCTACACGTACAAAACCCTAAATACTCTGGATTAAATTACACCGCTAGATACTGAGACAGACTACACCCGTCATCGACCTGTGCTCAGGCGTCACGTCTCTTAGCTCATCTACGATGATCACTCCTCGTCTCCCAACACGGACGCGCAGGATTTTTTTTTTCCCGACTTCAAGATCGTGGAGTTGTTGAAAGGTTACGATTCTCGCATGACAGAGCGGGCATAAGTGTCGGCCACGAATGCGAACGTGCGATTCGTCGTGCGAGTAGTAGCTTCGTTAATAATAATAATTATTATAATAATAATAATAATAATTATAATAATAATAATTATATTAATTATAATAATTATAATAATTATAATAATAATAATAATAATAATAATAATAATAATAATACGATTTCTCGCTCGCGAATCACCGCACCGTTCCAACTTCGTCCGCCGCGCGCGCCGCTTAGAGCGGGATGCGCTGCGGGGTCCAGCAGAGGTTCGTGTAGACGCAGCCGAGGAAGCACGCCGCGATCGCGGAGCAGCCGCAGCCCTCGTGCGATCTCACAACCCACATCGGGCAGAAGGTCTTGAAGCAGCACTCCGGAGGGGTCTTGTATTGCTGTCCCCCATCATGATCACCTGCGGCTGCTGCATCACGGGTTGTTGCGTCATCGTGGCCTCGCAGACCGGGCCGGCGGTCTCCTTCTCGACCTCGGGGGCGATGGTGGACATTTGCATGTCGGACATGTTGAGCGGTGGGGCGGCGGCGTGAAGCGCGTCGGGAATGACATTTTTTAGATATACAAAAAAAACTCGGTGGAGATAAAAAAAAAAATATTGGCTTCCGGCTTCATTAATTTTCAGGTTATTTTCCCCCTCTGCTATCTGTTCTACCCTGTATCTGTATTAATCTGTTGTTTGGGAGAAGGTTTACCTTCTCACCATCTAGGCATTTTTCCCGACCTAAGGGACGATAATTTCAACCAATCAAATGCGTTTGGCGCCCCGTATCCAAAGTGCACCCCTTTGTTAGTCTTAAATGAGTACGCGAATTTCGTACTACGCGGAAACGGCACCTCGGGGCTCGCGGCTACGACGAAGACGACGACGTGAAGAAAAAAGGATAAGGAAAAGGGCACGGCTCGCGCACCACACTTCACCACGTGTAATACAACACACCGCCTTCGTGCCACCCGCGCATTCCTCCTCCACACGCCCTCCATCGCGCTACGTAACGCCCCAACGCTCGACGCGCGAAATGAGCATCAGGGCTGCAGCACCGAATATGGGCCCTTTCACCAGGTTAGTCTGTACGAACTTTCGTACTCTTCACACTAAATACGCTCCCGGGCCCCTTCTCCCAACTACCGACGGCCGAAGCGCCGGAGGCGCTGATCTGGTACGTGTACACGTACACGTACCTGTACGTGTACACGTAGTCTGGACCAGAGAGTGACCCGGTCGGAAGGGCATCAAGGAAGAGATAGATTTACTGTGAGGCTGCGACGCCGCTTGAGCGCACTCGAGCACGCGCGCGCGCATACGTTCGTTCCCTTCGCGCAATCTATATGGCGAGCTTCGTGATGTCCGCCGGCGCGACCGCGAGCGGGACCAACGCGCGCGTCTCGACCAACGCGCGCGTCTCCGGCCTCGGATTCCGTCGCGCGGTCGCGGCGCTTCCGCGAGTCACGTCCGCGCCCGTCGCGAAGTCCGTCGCGCCCTCCGCGGTGGTGACGACGTGCGGCAAGCCCGGGGCGAAGGCGAAGACGAGGAAGAGCGCAGCGAAGCGGTACAAGGTCACCGCGAGCGGCAAGGTTCGTCCCCTCGCATGCCGTTCTCGCGCGCGTCTCCGGATAGGTCGTTCGCGCGTTGAATAGGGTTCAGGTTTTCACACGTGGCGGACTATCCTCCTCCGTCGCTGACGTCGTTCTTCCACTCTCTTGATCCTCTCTCAGGTTCTTCACCGGCGCCCGGGTAAGCAGCATCTCAACGGACACAAAACGACGGAGCGTAAGACGCGCTTGAGCGGCGAGCGCCAGGTTGGAAGAGCGCAGATCCCGCTAGTGAAGGGTTGCCTCCCGTACTTGAAGTCGAAGATTCGTTGAGGGTTGTGAAGTAGAAGATTCGCTGAGGGCCACGACGCGGCGAAGGCGCCATAGCGACGGGTGGGTCGCGTGTTCGCTGTGCCCCAAGAGGGTGGATGGACGCGCGGCGGCCGGGGCATGTAAAAAGATCCAGCCCAATATATTGTCGCGGGTGCAGTGTGTTCAGTTCTTGGAGTTCGTCACAATTAAGCGGCCCCGCGATCTTCACCAACGCCGCGAGCGGCCCCGCTTCGCATCGAAAAGAATGGCAAGCTCTCTGCTTCCTCGAGCTTCCTGCGGGGCGTCGCGACTGAGAAAAACACGGGAAAAAAGCCCTCGTACACAACCCGTTGTTTAATCGCGTGCGCGTCACCCTGACACGTCTGGAAGAGCAACTCACGTCTACACGCACTCACGACGGCCCGACGAACTCCCCTAATGCACGCGCGAGGTCCTCGATCTCGCGCACGTCCACCCTCGTGTTCACGACTCTTTCACGCGCGGGGTGACCGCACGCGCCCCCGAGCGCGTGTTTCAAACAAAAAACCGGCCGGTTAAGATCTCTCCTTCCTTCTCGTGTGGTTCCTCCGTAAGGCGCGCCCTTCGCGCGATCGTTCCCTAATGCCAACGCCGCGCCCGCGGCGGACTTTCCCTGCGCCCTTGCCCTCGCGATGGCTTGCGAGAGCTCGATGTGATCTTTCAGCTTCCAACACGTTTCGCAGCGCGCGACCGCGAGGTACGGCATCGATTTGCACTCCGCGCACACGACCTCGTGGTCGTGAGTCACTCTGCCTCCCAAACAATCATCGTCCGCACTCACGCGAACACCTCGAGTCAGCGCCGCGTCGCGTCCGGTGCGTTGCTCACGCGCGATCGTGAAAAGATCATCGCGTATCATCCGCGCGACACTCGCAATCCACGGCGCTCGAGCCTCGTCGCTCACGCCGCCCGGGCTAGCGAATGATCGCGCGTGTCGTCTTCCGGTTTCGAGCAACACCCTCTCGTGAGAGAATACCGCGTTTCGCTTGAACGAGCTCGTGACATACGCCTCCACCGCGGCTCTTCCGAATGGGACCCACTCCGCTGTGCCGAAATTCACGGCTGTTGAACGAACGACGGTCGCACGACGGTCGCGCAGAAAGTCTTGATTGGTCAGCGACGTCGACGCGAAGGATGAACGACAGAGCAGGTTCACGACACGAACCCAATAGCAATGGCGACGGCGACGCCGCGGGTACCGGTTACGAGGAGGCGATACGCGGAGTGCCCTCGTCGAGATCGAGAAGATGGCATGGACGTAGACGAAACGAAACGTGCGATAATGGTCTAATCGCACCTTCTCCGACGTTGTACCCGTGCGAGAACCCGGCATGGTACGCGCGCGGCCACGTCACGATGAACGTCCCCGGTTTCTGCAACGTCTGAAATACCGGGACGCCGTGGGCATCGCGAAGAACCCCGGGGGGTACGAGCGTGACGAGTCGGTGCAACAGATCCGGGGTGTCGTGCACGCGCGTCGGAACGATCGTTCGCACCGCGCGTTCAAATGCGGACGCCGACGCAGGGGGGATGGAATACCACGTCTTCGGCGCGCCGTCGTGGAGGTAGTTCACACTTCCGAGGTAGTGATCCTCGACATGCCAGCAAAACGCACTGAACAGCATCCCGAAGTAAATCCATGGTCGTGTCAGCCCGGGAATGTCCCCACCGACAACGCGAAGTATGTTCGACGGGTGATTCACGAGCTCGCTGAAATCCCACGCGTGTCGCCGCGCGCCGTCCTCGCTGTCGCTGTCGCAGTCGCCGTCGCCGTCGCCGTCGCCGTCGCCGTCGCCGTCGCCGTCGCCGTCGCCGTCCGCATCCGCGCGACGACTCATAACATCGTCGCTGATTTCGTCGTTACCGTCGTAATTCGCTCTTGGATACAACCCGAACCCAGATCCGTACACATCCGCGTCCAGGTCGCTTCCATACTCAACGCTGACGCGTTCTGCGTTCGTCTCGACGATGCGCCAAAGCCACAGGTCGCGTGCGTGCATTTATCAAAGTCAGGTGAGTCATGGATAGATAGAATGTGTGTGTCATGCATAGTGAGAACGACTGTGTCATTCAACATTTGAAGAAACCGACGGAGAAACGGACATGAAAATGTCGCGTCATTGTCGTCGTCGAGACGAACGATGACACAAGCAGAGGGAAGAAGGGGAGATACAGGTAGGGACAGATTCAAGAGAAGATCCATACCAAAATTCTTCCTCCACCGCCCTTGCCCTCGCGTCCGCTTCCTCGAATCCGCGCTCTATCATCAACCGTTTCACCTCCGCGTCTAACGACAAGTGCGCGTGCATCCACGCTGCCGCGAATGAGTCCGCCATGGCGCGAAAACTCTCGCGCGTGTACCGTTTCCCGTCCTCGAAGTCAACTCCCTCTTGAAGGCGGTGCACCGCTTGGAGTTTCGTGTCGAATGGGATCTCGCCGCCGCCCGCGTTTGCGTTGAACGGCGGTCTCCATCCTGGGTCAGAGACATGATCGAAGTCAGCGTCATAGTTCGTACGGGACGGGCGCCGTCCGCGCAGGCGCGGGGGACGGGGAAGCGCACGGGGTGGAGGCTGGGGGACCGACGCTCGACTCCGAATCTGAAACTTCGCGCGTCGTCGTCGTCGTAGTCGTCGTCGTCGACGACGACGACGACGCGTCCGCGCGCGCGCGTCGCACCTTCCGGAGGGACGATTTTCACGATCCCCGCGGCGATCCCCTCGCTGGTGATGCTCTTAATGTACGCGAACGGGTCGCGGAACTGCTCCGGGGTGGGGTGAAACGTCGGGCACGAAGGCATACACGTCGAAGACGTTCGCTTTTGAAGTTTCACCGACGCTCGCAGCGCGCGCTGCACCTCGGCCTCATCGAACATCGCGTCGTCCGCGTCGCGACGTTTCGCGGGCGGGCGCGTGAGGCGTTTTGACCGCGCCGCCATCGCGCGGAACACCGGCACCCAGGAAACGCACTGAACGCGTGTCCATCTTTCGTTTCACCTTACTCGTATACCCACAACCTGGTCTCGTTCAGGGACGGAATTCCGTCCCTTTCCGGCGAAAAAACTGAGAATTTTGCCTATGGGCAATTGGTCACAAGTGCCGAATTTCCGCCGTTTTTCGACGGAAAATCGGCGGAAAATCACCAAAAAATGAGTACGGATCGGAAAACTACTCGTACTCCAACTGATTGCCCATAGGAAAAATTCTCAGTTTTTCGCCCGGAAAGGGACGGAATTCCGTCCCTGAACGGGACTAACAACGCAGTGAAAGTCGAAAAATAGTCAGATATACAGGTTACGAGTATCATGTCCGGAAAGCGTCGATTTCGAGTACGAGTACAAAAATCGAAATTTCGATTTTTGCTGGCTTAATTCGCCAATCACGGTTTAAAATTGAGGGACTCCAACTTTTTTGGCTCGACACCCCCCTAATCCGCGCGGGAACCGACGGCGGCGGCGGCGCGACGCGCCGCGCCGCTTGGAGGGAATCTGCTTCAACACCCAAATATTGGATGTGGCAAAAAAGATCCCCCTAATTCAGCGATTTATTATGTTTCCACGCCCGCGCCGTGCACTTTTGCTCTGACAGCAAAAAAAAGACACAGAACTCCCATACGAAGCTTCGTGGAACAAAATGGCCGTCCCCTCACGCGCGCGCGAGACGAGCGGGCGAGCGTCGGCGGCTTATGAAGTCATTTCACGGCGGGAGGAGTTGACCAAGGGGTGTTGTTCGATATCCCTAGGGTCTATCTGTGGCGCCGCCGCCGCCACCGCCGCCACCGCGTGTCCGCGTCCGCGGATTGGCCTGAGATTACCTCATTTCGGAGGTCGAGTACGCGATGAGATCGAGGAAATCGAGTGGGCACCTCACGCGCGCGGCGGCGGGTGTCGCAAATGAGGAGCTTTGAGGGTCGCAGATGGCAGGGATCGAACGCTGACGCATGTGCCGAGGTGCTCTGGGGTTCACGATCGACGCCGCCGCCGCCGCCCACGACGCCGCGCACCAACAGCGCGCGCCAAAGCTAAATCTGACTATTTTTCGACACTGTGCCCGGCCTGGCGTGTGACAACGGCGCCTTTCCGGGAAAATGTGACGTACGAAAGTACTTTCGTACGAAGTACGGAAGTACTTTCGTACTTTCGTACGAAAGTACGAAAGTACTTTCGAAAGTACGAAAGTACTTTCGTACGAAAGTACCACGTTGTAGGGCTACACACGTACGCTATCTTTCGTGAAGCCCTCTCCTATTAGAAGATACGCAGCCCTCGTGGGAAAATGTGACGTATTCGGGCACGAGAGTTTTTAGTCTGGAAAAAATGCGGTTCGCGGGTCGCCCTCATGGAAAAAATGTCCAGGGCCGCCAGTTTCAAACTACGTGTAGTCGGGTAAAATAAAACGTTGAAACCGCGTCCTCCCGGTGGGGAAATTCTCATCGGTGATTATTTTTCAGCTAAAGAGAAAACACGATTGTGACACCACCCCGAGCTCCTTCTCGACCCATAGCGTCGGAGAGACTCGATAAGGATAATCCGTACATTTACGAGTACACACAATTTATTTCAGGAACCAGTTGCTTCTATCTTTTGCGTGCGTGCGTGGCGGCTGCCGCCGGCCACCTCCTTCACAACCGAGCTCCTCGGCCTCCCCCGCTCACCGCTCGCGCGCGGTCGGTTCCGTGCAGAGCCTCCGCACATCGCGCATCATCTGTCATGGCGCGCATTGCGCACCTTCTCCTTCTCGCGCTCGCGCTCAGCGCGCTGTCCTCCCCTCGTCTCGCCCTCGGGGTGGACCTCTCTCTCGCGGCGCTGCACGCGCGCGCGGGTTGCGCGGAGCACACTTACCCGTACGCGTGGAGTGGAACGCACCCGTCGCACGCGCACGCGAGCGGCACGGCGCCAGCGCCGCATCATTCGACGCCGGATCCGCATCACGACGGCGGCGAAGAAGCGTATGTCGACGCGTACGACTCGCCCCCCACAGCGCCAGGGATAGACATAGTTACCCCTCACACACCCGCGGCTGTGTGCGACACGACGCAGTTCACGGAACAGCTGCCCGAGTTACTTCCCAGCCTCCCCCGTGCATCGCAGTGTCGTCGACATCGAAACAGTGTTGCGACGCCATCGCGAACACGGTCGGCTCGGACGAAGACGCTTCGCTGCCCGCGTGCCTATGCAACCGAGACGCGTTCGTGCTGACGGAGCAGCTCCTCGAGGACACCTTTGAGATGGATTCAAAGGGCATGTTGACGGCATGCATATAGATACACGACGTAAGCGTACCATACGAGTGCGAAGACGTGAAAACAACACGCGTCAGCGGACGCAGGCGGCGGCGGCGCAGAGTCAGCGAAGATGACACGTGGGTTCGCGAGCGGAGCAGACGCAACACTGGACGCGCTTGAGCCCGAGCGTGGTGGTTCGAATCTCGTTCACGACCTGCGGACCCGCGATCCCGCGAGAAAGGGCGCGTCGTGTGGTGATGTATTGTCGCGAAATTACATTACACCTTCATCAATTCCCTCTACCAATCGAGACTCTTCTTCCCTCATTACGGGGACGATGTGAGTCCTGCAGCGGCGAGCCCAGCCGCGGCTGCGCCCGTGGGCGTTCCCCGCAACCCGAGCGGCACCGCTTTCACCGGAGTCGTCTTTGGGGTGCCATCAGCGTGAAAGTTGAACGCCGCGAACGCATCATCGTCGTAGTCGTCCCCACCTCCTCCGCCGTCGCCATCATCCGGCTTATTTTCTCTTCTTTTCTCTCTCTTCGCCTGGCGCTCCTTAGGAGGCGTCCGTCCGGTGACTTCTACTGCGGGTTCGGAAAGTTTATGTCTCTTTCTCGGGCTTGGCGTTGACGTCACGCGAGTCTGGCGCGAGTCCGTTCGCCGCGCGTCGGCGTGCGTCTCTGTCGTCGCCGCCGCCGCCGCCGCCGCCGCTGCTGCAGCAGCGTCCGCAGATTCCTTGCGCTTCCCCAACACCCTCTTTTTTCGTCCTGATGCTACTGGCGCAGCAGCGGCTTCCATTATCTCCAAACTCTTAAGCTTCCATTCATTCGTCCGCGGCGTATCGTCTTTTGGCACCCGTAGCGGTGACAACGACCCGTCGCCGACGCCTGCGACTGCGGCGGCGAGGCGCTTCGAGAGCGTCGGTCTCTCTGCGCCATCGCATTCCAATTCACGGGCGCCACCATCCGCGAACGATGCGATAGTGATCGGCACGTACTTCGGCGGTCGACCTCGTCGCTTCGTGATGCCGCTCTTCGGAGGCTTTCCTGCACTGCCGTCGGGGTTAGGGTTTTTTGGCGGTCGACCTCGTCGCTTTGGCGGGCCCGCGGGGATTTTTCCTGCGCCGTTGGCGCCATCCTCCAGGCGAATCTTACGCGGTCTTCCTGCCCCTGGGCGTTTCCCTCCGCGTTTACTCTTCGATGCAGAGCTGCCGGTTGCGAGAGTGTCCGCGGTCGTCGCTGTAGCAGTTGTATCCGCTGGACCAGACGTTTCATTCTTCGTCCCCTCTGGCGGCCGCGGTGGCGACAGCTGCATGGCTGTGTCATTCCCTGCGTCGTCCACAGAACACTCCCTCTTCGCTTCTGCAGCACCCGTGCCAGGGATTTCCACGCCCACGTCAAATCCCGCCGCCTGAATCACTATATCTGCCGTTTTCGTCGCTTTTGCTTTCTGGCTGCCGCCCGCGGTCGGCGACGTCGCCGGCGCCGCGCTCACGATCGCCGCGGTGATGAGTGCAGCAGCATCCTTCTGTGCATCTCGTCGCTTCGCGTTTGGGGCGGCAACATGTGTTGCGTTCGGTGATTTACTTAACTCCTGCGTCGATGTGCGAGCGTCCTTCCTCGCAATCGACGATCTCTTTCGCGCGTCTGCCGTCGTTGCGGGCGACAGTTGTTCTGGCGGCTCGGATTCAGACGCGGACGGTACTCCGGTGGTGGCAGTCGCGTCGTCATCCGTGTCCCCTGACAATACGGCGTCGTCCAATGTTCTATCCGTCGTCGATGAATCGTGTACCTTTATGTTTGAGGCGCCGAACGCGTTCTTCTTTTTCGCGGCCAGCTTTTTCGGTCTTCCCGCGCTTGGAATCTTTTTTTTTGGTCTTCCCCGTTTCTTCCCGCGCGACGCCAGTGGCGCGTCGTCCGAGTCCGAATCGGACGACCCGGAGTCAGAGTCGGAGTCGGCGCTGGAGTCGGTGTCGGGATCAGAACCGGAATCGGAGTCTCGCGACGACCTCGCTCTTCGCTTTTCGCTCTTTCTGGCGCTCTTCTTCTTCTTCCCTGGGCGAGCGTGAGCGCGAACGCCACCGCCGCTCTTTGACGCGTGAACTTGCGATCGAATGCGGCCTCGCACGTTCGGCGACATCGGCCGCGTGTTGAACGGGTCTAACGCTGGTTTGAACGATCCCATGACCCTGCCCGGAACGCCCTCGTTTATCCAAAACGCCCTCGGCGCTCGGCGTTCACGCCTGCCGGTCGACTTCCCACCCAAGCCTCCGCGGCCGCCGCCGCCTGTGTCGTCCTCGACATTCTCGGCGCTCTCTCGATACCCTGTCTTGCGTGTCATCAGGGATACCACGACCGCGCGTTGTTGTATCCTAGACGCTGCCGCGAGTAGCGCGGCTGCTTCTCTACTCCCTTTCTTCGCGCCAGTCTTTTTCGACGGAGCCGTCTTCACACCCGCGCGAACGTGCACAACTTTGTTCCCGTCGTCGTCACTGTCGCTCTCGATTCGAGTCGTCCGTCTCGGCGCGAGGAGATACTTCGCGTCCGCGTTCCTCTTTAATTTCGTTGTTTTGTCATTCCCGGCAGGTTTGGACGCCGTCTCCGCGAGCTTCGTGAGAGGGTTGCTTTTGTTCGTCCTACCGCGCTTGAAATCGTCGCCGCCGTCGTCTCTTGAACCCCTCGCGCCGCGTTCTGACTGCGGGTCCATTTCCTCCTCGTCATCATCGAACGAGCGCATCATCGGTGATGTTTTCAACTTGAGTGGCCGTCCTCTTTTCTTTCGAGAGCCGCTGCCTCTCGGGGGTGACGGCGGCGGGGAGAATATCCCCACATTGGTGCCGCCTTCGCCAACTGAGCGTCGCCGAAGAATCAGGTCGTCCAGAGAGATACCCGCGTTCGAGGGTTCGACGCCGCCATCCGCTCTGCCACGATCTCGCCTGCCGCCGTCGCCCGCGTGAGGCGACCGAAACGACGGCGGCGGCGACGTCAAATTCGCGAACAACTCTCTTCCCCCACCGCCGTTCGGGGAGCGCGTCCTCCCGCCGTTGTCGCTCGCGTCGCCAAGCAGAAGCGCCTTCGACCCCGGCGTCCGCGCATTCGACTTCACGAGTCCGTTCGACGACCCCGACATTGGAAGATATTTCACTAATCCGTCGAACGCGTCGCGTTCGGCGCGCGTGGGCACCGGCGACGCCCTGACCATGTCCTCGAACTTATCATGCACCGCCCTCGCGAGCTCGCCATTGAGCCAATCCGCGCCGCTGCCGTTCGCTCCGATCGACCGGCCGCCGATATCGCCCGGGGCGATCATTTCGACGATGTCGTGGTGTATGCGTTCACGAACCGTCTCGACGACGCTGCGACGCGTCCGAGATACCCATCCGTCGCCGCGAGTCCTGCGAGTCATCGGACGCGAAGGGGTCAAGGAGGCGAGCATGAGCGTGGGGGTCGGGTTCGTTCGTTCGTTCGTTCGTTTGTTCGTTCGTTCGTTCGATCCATGCGAACGATGAGTCGCGACCGACTCGAGGGGGCGTGCACCTCGATGAACGACCGAGATGAGACGCGCGAGGGGTTGGAACCGAGCGGAAGGTCTGGATTGTCGTTTCGAATCTCGGCGCGCGGACAAGGACGAGACGACGCGATCGAAGGACGTCGCGACCGATTCGGCGACGGGCGGGTGTCGACGCGACGCGCGAGGACACGAGGACGCACTCGTAGGACGTGTACTCCGCGGTGTCTCCTCTCGCAGCGAGCCCGTCGGGGTTCGCAAACCCGCGCCCGAACGCGCCGGGGGCGTTCGGGCGCGGGAGCGATCGGTCGCTCGCGTGGTGGTGCCCCGAAGACGGCACTAACGCGAATATCGCGCCGGATCTGTCGAGAAAGCGTCGTTCACGCGAGAGTTGCGGGTGGTTTCGTGAGTCAAAGACTTTAATGGACGCGAAGCAGAGACGCGCAGGTGGATTTGGACGCTTCGAGCCCGCTCGGAGAGCGTCCCGCGCGCGTCCGGAAGAAGGCGGGAAGAATGTCGCGAGAAGACGACGACGACAACGACGCCGGGCGCGAACGTACCGCACGGGATCTGCGGCGCCGCTGGGGGCTTCATCGTTCCTCACGAGCGGCATGACTTCCCTCCCTCGTTCAAACGCGGCGGCGTCGGAGCTCCGTGTCTCGTACTGCCCGGTCTGCGGGAACGGCAGTTAGTCCGGACTGGCACCACATTTCCGGCCCTTTCGATGTGCACTTAAGAGACGGTAAATCTCCGGTGAACGTTTACCTTTCAAAATTTTCGATCGGTCGATCTGGGCTCAAATTCAGATTTCATCGCAAATCGATCTCATTTAGGGTTGCAGTCA
>NW_003315883.1:526025-570216 GCF_000151265.4 Micromonas pusilla CCMP1545
TGTGAATTTGAGCCCAGATCGACCGATCGAAAATTTTGAAAGGAAAACGTTCACCGCGAGATTTACCGTCTCTTAAGTGCACATCGAAAGGGCCGGAAATGTGGTGCCAGTCCGGACCTAGCAGTGGTGCACGAAACGAGATTTTGAAGCGCACTCGGTACAGGTACACTACGTGTACACGTACTGGTACAATCCTTCGAAGGTAATAATACTGTACACATATGGTACAGACAGTAGATGTACAGTACGAAGGTACAAGTTGTACTGTGTATATCTGATTTTACGTGTGTACAAAAAGACTGAGCTATCCATGCGGGGAAAACAATACTTTACTGTAACGCGTTGTACGTGTACACGTACTGTACGTGTACTCGTACAAGTCTCGTACGAAAGTACTTTCGTACGAAAGTACGAAAGTACCTTCGAAGGTACTTTCGTACTTTCGTACAACATACGAAGGTATGATACTGTACTACTCGTACGCCCTTAAGCCGCGAATTAACGTGAATTGACGGAGCCTAAAGGGTTGAACCCTTCGGGTTCATTTCACCCTTAACTCTGTCGGCAGCGCGCGCGCGAGTACGCGCGAGTACGCGCGAGTACACGCGGTCGGTCGAAATCGTCGACCGAACTCGCCAATCTCGGTTCAAACTCCCCGACTACCGACGGCCGAAGCGCCAGAGGCGCTGATAATAATGGATCAGTACGTGTACAACGCGTTAACTAACGCGTTGTAGTACACGTACCTCCGCTTTTTTTGTGTAAAATTAGGTGAAATAGTGTGATACTATTAAGCTTGACCGACTGCGTCGGTCAAGGTTCGTTTCACTCACCCTTAATAATATACACAATTTGAACCTAATTTTACACAAAAAAAGCGGAGGTACGACGATGACCGCTGCGCGGTCATCGCTAAATTAAAATCTCAGGAGAAGGTGAGAAGGTCTCGTCAGGCGGGTTTCTCAAAGGTCTCATGTTCCCGTCGCGCAAAAGCCTTTAGGGTTTTTGGGGCGCGAAAAGTTTAGGGTTGGCGCGCACGGCCATTGTCGGTCTGTGTGCGAAGTTTCATGGAAATCAGTTAAGATTTTGTGCTTTAAATAACCAGCGGTCGGTCGGTACCAGTCGTCGGGACATTTCTCCGGAAGCTCTCTGCACACGAAAAATAAATGCGATCTCCCGAGACATCCATAGACTAAGAAGTTCTTTTCCAGCAGTAGATTGCTATGTATGGGGGCATATTATTAAAAGGCTGTGTTGTGCCGTTCAATCCACCCGCGGTGTCGGTAGTATTTGCGAGAGTTGTAATGCCTATTGGTTTAGGGACTTTTTGAAAGTCGTTATGGTAAATTGCTCCATTAGTTTGGACTGCTCTTACAAAGTCATCTAAAGTGTGCGAATGGGAGGGCATCTGAGCTTCCGTTAAAACTACCTCTTTTACACCTCCAGTAGTCTCAAAACTAAAATCAGTATCAGTATCATCTACCGAAAAAAGGCATTTCCCTTGCGCGTAGCGTTGCCAAGTTCCCCCGTTGGAAGTGCTTGGATTTACCGCAGACGCCGTAAAGTAAATACTGCCTATTGGGAATATGGTATTTAGTAGTGTTGTTCCTATACTTTGAGCCTCTAAAGCACCCGTAATCTGTATATCACCAGTCATTTCAATAGCCCCCGAAGAGGTAGTTTTCATAGCTGAAATAACCTGATTTCTTCTTGCTGAACTAAGTGCCTGAACGAAACTCATTACTACTTTATAGATAGAAATTAAGCTGTGCGTCGCCACATATAACACGAAATGTATGGGTTCATAATGTTAAAAGGTTGCGAACCACCAGCAGAGTTAGTAGTATCGGCTTGGTCTATCACATTTGTGGGGACAGCAGCCCAATTTGGACCATAACTAAAATCCGCACCAGGAAAAGTCGTATTTCTATAAGAATCAGCGAATGTATGCGAGTGTGAGGGCATCTCGTTTTCCAAAAGAGTGTGTTGCTTCGAACCACCCGTAGCCCCAGCTGCGAAGTCCGCATCAGTATCACTAACCCCAACGACGCACTTTCCTTCGCCAAATCGAACCCAGGTGGTATTCGCCAGTTGTGTAGAGGGGTTTGTATTAGTATAAGTAGTAATAATAAACCCAATAGGATAGACGATGTCTATCAAATTATTACCTATCGCAGTCGCATACAGGTATTAAAATGTGACATGACGGAAGGTCTGCGGGCGGGCTTCGTGTTGCTTGTTGCTGTACAAGCTACACACTTCCCTGTCGCGCACCGTCGACGTCGGGGGTCGTCGCAAGCGCGATGGATCAAGCGCGCGAACCCGCGTCACCCCCCGGGACCGTGGACGCCCGCGATCCCCCCGTCGCGGACGCGACGCCCGCGAACGCGCCCGCGCCCGCGCGCGCGCGAGGGAGCGACGCCCCGCCCGCCGAGGAACGGAATCGCGCCTCGTCGACTCGCCGAAGCGACGCGCGGAACGATCCGGATGTCGCCACGCGCGAGCTCGAGGATGACGCCGCAGGAGAAAACGACCGCGACGACGACGCGATGCCCGCCGCGGTCGCCGTCGTTCCCGACGCCCCAGAAGGAGCGGAGTGTCGGATATGTCTCATGGACGATCCCCCGTTCTGCTCCCCGTGCAAGTGCAAAGGGTCGATGTCGTACGTCCACGTCGCGTGCCTCGCGCGGTGGTGCACCGAGACCGGGGTAACATCGTGCGAGCTATGCATGCGATCGTTCCCGGGATACTTCGCGAACGCGGGACGAAGCGCGCGGAGGGAACGCGCGAGGGAGGAGGACGAGCGGCGAGCGGCGACGGATCGTCTGCACGCGCAGGCGTTGAACTTCCACGCGGCGTACGGACGTCTGCCCTCCACGACGCTCGATTTCGCGATGATAAACCTAAACACTATGCTCGAAGCGGAGGCGTCCTTACGACGCAATGACGCGAGCGAGGGCAGCGTGCAGGTCGTCGTTATCGACGCAAACGGCCGCGCGCGCACAATCACCTCGCGGAACGTCGCGGAACTCAACGCGCGCGCGAGAGGGGTGCCGGGCATCCCAGACGCGCGAGATACGGGGATCCACCCGGCGACGCTGTCGCAGATACGAGCGCTTCATCACGAGCTCTCGAACAGAGTCGATCACGACGACCCTGGGTCGAGAGAGAGAGAGAGAGAGAGAGACGCTGCCGCGGAGAGGTTCGCGTTTTGGATGAGAATGTTCATCTTCGTCGCGATAGCCTTCGTCGTGCTGTACGTCGTCATCGCTGTGTTCGGGGGGAGCGATTACGACTCTCCCGTGTTCACGCTGAGAGTGTTCGGACTGTTTCTCGCCGTGATGCTGCTCGCGAGGGTCGTGCAGGTGTTCAAACAGAGGAGCGAAGAGAGAGAGGCGAATCAGATAGAGCAGATTTTAGAGTGGCATGCGGTGGCGAGGGAGGAGAACCTACGCGCGGGCGGAGGGGGGGGGTCGGGCGGGAGAAGCGCTCGCAGAGTCGAGATCCTGTGAGCCATATGCGCGCTCGTTCATGCGTATTTAATTTTCCGTAGTGTGTACAATGTGAGCAACCAAGACGCGGTCCAGGTTGTCGACGTCCACAGGACGCGTGAGTCATGTTCGCCGCGATCGTCTCGTTCGTCATTCTCCTTCCCGCGCGCGAGGGCTCAGAATTGCTCCTCTTCCTCTTCCTCGACCATCCACGCGTCTGAGAACAGAAACATCCGCGCGCCCGTCCGCGGAGAGCACATCACGTCCGCGAGCGCGCGGAGAGGAGAACTGCAGGCGCACAGCTGTGTCCGCACGAGGTCGAGGTCGAAGTCGCCTCCGCGGCTGGTCACCTCCTCGGTCTCGTCTTCGCGCTTGTCGTCGCCGTCATCCGACGCGAAAAGGAGCCGCCGCGGGTTGTGGAGCGCGGCTTGCGTGGCGGCGGTCGCCACCGCGGACTGGCGCGCCTTGGCCTCTTCCTCCGCCGTGGCCTCCTCCTCCGCACCGCGCGCTCGCGCCGTGAGACTCAGGTCGCCGCAGAGGTCGAGAGACGACTCGGCGGCGGCAGGGGAGATGATGCACACCGACGGAATCGTAGCAATGAAAGGCCCGGACGATGGGCGCGATGGACGCATGTACGGCGTTAACGCGAGCGCAGCGCAGTCGACGTTTTTCTTAGAGCACGCCTCTTCGCCGGCCGTGTTCGCCTCGTTCGTCGTGTTCGTCGCGGCCGTCGCAATCGTTGCTTCCAGCGCTTCAGTGGCCTCGTGGCGGAGAAGGACGATGTCCAAGACGTCCAGCGACGTGTCGAGGGGCTTTGCGAAATGCCGCGTGCGCTTATTTCCCGCTTCTCGCACGCGCGAGCTCTCGTCCTCGCTCTGAAACCCTTCTTCTCTCGCGGTCTCCTCCGCGTCGCAGAGCGCGCGCTTCTTCGCCGCCCATCTGGAAGCAAGGGACGCGCCGCAACCGCGATGGAAATTGTTCTTTGTCGCGCCCTGCCACGCAAGCATGCCACTCTTGAGACGAGTCGTGAACTGTAGACTATGTGAGGACTGCGCGCGTGCTTTCGCAGAGGAGCGGAGCAATTTCATAGGGACATTTTCTGTTCAGGGCTTTTATTCATTTTTTTAAGAAAAAGGTCCCGAGGGGTCCGAAAACGGTCTTCCCGTCTTTAGTCTACCACGCAAACGCATGGATCTGTTGTCTAAAATCGCAAATGGCTGCTATGCAAAGTTGCAGATCCTTCCGCGCCACGACGGCGCATGGAAAAGCGCGGACGTGATGGTGCGCGTCTGACTGCGCTCATACGAATTGGGAATTAAAAAAGTCGCAAATTAATTTGGCCGAATACGAGAAGAGTACGAGGCTGACTGGGCGTCATGCGCCGCCTCGTCTATACCGTCGTATTTCCGTACGGAAGTGCCTTCGTAGTCAAAGGGCTACTGTCATTTATTAATATCGGTCCCTGCCTGCTGCTTGTACACATAAAATATCCCTACGGAAGTACGGAAGTACTTCCGGAAGTATGACAAAGGACTGACAAAGATAACATACAAGGTAGATTTCGATATTTAAATACGACCTATATTGCCCGAAGTTGAAGTTAAAAAAGAGACTGACTGATGATTACTATTTGGGAACGTGCGAAGTGTGTCGTCGTAGGCGAGTTGCGGCAGCGCACGAGCATATGTACGGGGCGGCGAGACTTCGTGATTAAGCTGTTCTACGATAGTACAGAACCACCTGATATGGGTTCATAATACTGTGGGGCTGACCTCCGCCAGTAGAACCAGTTTGAACGATTTGATTATTGTTGTCAATATACCAATAGCTATTTCCGCCAGTTATACCAACGAAAGTAGTGTTAAAACTATCGTGAGAGTGCGACGGCATTTCGTCAATAGAAAGAGTATGTTTCACATCACCACCAGTTCCCCCGAGGGTCGTAAAATCTGCGAATGCTTGGTCTGCTACGGATTGATTTGGGTCTTCGCAGTACAACGTTGTAGTTTACGAAAGTACTAGATAGCTAGCTAGCTAGTGTACCGAAGGTACAGAATCTTCGGAAGTTGTACTGTACAGTACACTACACGTACAGTACACGTTTTATGTACGGAAGTGGAAGTACTTTCGTACGAAAGTACGAAAGTACTTTCGTACTTTCGAAAGTACTTTCGTACTACGTTGTACTGTACACTCTACAGTGTGTAGATGTGTACACTGTACACGTAGCTCTACAGTACGAAGGTATTACGAAGGTATCTATTTATTCTTCTCCCGGACAACTTAGTACAAGGGCTTAGTTGAATAAACAACTTTTACTTCCGGAAGTACTGTAGCCCTACGTGTACTGTACACGTACGGAAGTACCTTCGTACCTTCGAAGGTACTTTCGTACTTTCGTACATTTGTACTTTCGAAAATACTTTCGCAAGTACTTTCGTACGAAAGTAATACGGAAGTACTTTCGTACCTTCGAAGGTACGAAAGTACAACGTTGTACTTTCGTACGATTTTTGTACGGAAGTAAACAACTTATTCTATTTCCGGAAATAAAAAATGTACTTTCGTACAACTAGTATGTACGAAATTACACGTACAGTATGATACTTTAAAGTACGAAAGTACTCGTACGAAAGTACAAATCGTACTTTCGTACTTCCGTAGACTACTTTCGGTACGTGTACGTGTACGTGTAGCCCGTGCTCGTTTCGGTGCACGTATGTGCGTGCGAGAACGTGTCCAGCCGATAAAAACGTCGCGTCTCTCACAAGCCCCCCCTCTTCGCAACCGTTCGAACCCATGCTGCGTCCATACGAAAATGAAATCAGAGATTACACAGAGAGGGCTCGCATCGCAATGATGATAAAGCATAAAAACAGCTCAATCGGTGAGCGGACAGCTTGGAGACACCAACTTAACCAAGGACAAAAAAAGGACAAAAAAACACAACAACAGTGGAGAGGAACGTGAAGGAAGCCGAGGAGGCGTCGAAAGACGCCGCATGCAATGACGACGCACCATGAAACCCGGCCGCGATGGTCATGTCGCGCGGCTCGCCGGATTGGCTCGAGGGCGAACGCCGACGAGGGTGAGGACGAGTTCGGTAGAGATACGCGCGCGGACGCCGGCGGCAAGTCGAGCGACGCTCGCTTCTCGTCGTCCAAGAGATGGCGTCAGGCGCGAACACTGCACTGTGTGTCTGAGACCATTTGAGGAATGTAACCCGGATAAGGTCGAGTTGTTACCCACGCGCACTTTCCTCACATTAACGCGTCGCGGAGGCGCGCGTTTTTTCTACCGACCCTCACTCTCTCGCGAGGCCGAAACTCTTGCCAACGGCTTCGCACCAAAGCGCGAACCGCTTTGCTCTTTCTTCTGCAGTTGTTCTCGGCTCGAACGTCGTCGTCGCGGTCTCATCGGCGCCGCCGTCACCGTCGCCGACGCGTTCAAAATCCCCCTCCCGCGCAAAAACATCTTCCTCGCTCCACAGCCCAGCTCCTATCCCGGCGGCGAGCGCGGCCCCGAGCGCTGTTGTCTCCACGTCTCTCGGCCGTGAAATTTCCATCCCCAAGACATCTGCCTGAGTCTGCATCAGCAACGCGTTCGCGGTCGCGCCGCCGTCCACGCGCAGAACATTCGGCACCGAGAACGACGCAGTAGACTTTAGTTGATCCGAGTTTTCCACGTAGCCGCTTTCGCCAGGGCGTCTGCAAACGTCCGCGATCATCGCGTCCAACACGTCTTTTACCTGAAAACAAATCGCGTCAAGCAGCGCCCTCGCGATGTGCGCCGCAGTGGAGTGCTGCGTTAAACCCACGATCACCCCTCTCGCATCTTGCTTCCAACGCGGCGCGAATAACCCTGTGAATGCCGGGACGAAGACCACGCCGGCGGCGTCGTCGACGCTCCCCGCGAGTGGCTCCACGTCCGAGGTGCTTCGAATTATCCCGAGGTTGTCCCGCAGCCACTGCACGCCCGCGCCCGCAATCGCGACGGACCCTTCCAGAGCGTACAAACAATTGGGCGCGTACCGTGGCGCATCCTCCGAGCTGTCGCTGTCGCCGTGTGCGCGTTTTGGATTTGAACCTGGCTTGAGTCGCCACGCCACTGTTGTGAGCAATCCATGCTCGGACGTCACGACGTGACAGCCAGTGTTCAAAAACATGAAACATCCAGTGCCGTACGTGCACTTCGCCTCGCCAGGGCGGCAGCGCTGCCCCAGCGTCGCCGCGTGCTGATCCCCGAGAGCGGCGGTTAATTTCACGCCGCGCAAATACCCGAGCGCAATCGTGCCAAAGTCGTCTGCAGAGGATAGAATCTCTGGCAGCGATTCCACGTTCACTTGAAACGCGTCGCACGTGTCTTTTCGCCAACGCGTCGTTCTCAAGTCCATGAGCATCGTCCGTGATGCGTTCGTCACGTCCGTGACGTGCCTCGCCCCGTTCGTGAGGCGGTGAACGAGCCACGAGTCGATCGTTCCAAACTTCAACGTTCCGTTTTTGTTCGCCTCACGAACGCGGGCGGAGTTTTCAAGCAACCTGCGACATTCGCGCGGCGGGGTTCGAATGAATCGGTCAGTCAGTCGATCGGTCAGAGGATCGGTCAGACGATCGGCTTATTCAAGCGGCATGCGCGCTACGGCATCTGTTGAAACGACGACTGTCTCGCGTGCGCGCGCACCAACGCATCTTCCCGGCGCTGAAGTACGTGTTGATGGGGAGCCCGCACGATTCGCGGAACCGATCCGCCCCCGTGTCCTCGCCGTCTTCCCTCGCCTCGCGAGTCAACTCGTCGCAGATGTCTCGCGTGCGCGTGTCTAGCCAGACGATCGCGTTGTGCAGGCACTCCCGCGTGCGCGCGTCCCACGCGACGACGGTCTCCCGTTGGTTCGCGATCCCGATGCACTCGATCGCGGTCGCGTCGACGCCGCCACCGGGGGCGTCCCCTCGCGCGCACGCGCGTTCCATGCACGTCAGCGCATTCGCGAATATCTCCTCGGGATCGTGTTCGCACCATCTGAAGAGAAAGGAGGTGGAGGTCGCGGTGGCGTGGGGGGTGAGCGCAGTGGCCGATGCAGAGCGACGCGGGAGGTGACTGACGCGCGCTCGGACGGGCGGTCGCGAACGGAACGGAAGAGAAGCGGATCGCGCGCGCGGGCGCGAGGATCGATTCGATTAGGCTGGAGCCGAGATTTAGGAGTCGGCGTGATCCGCGCGATGCGAATGGCGCACGCACCCGGGCTTCGGATACGTCTGCGCGTGCTCGACCTGGTGCGACGACACCGGCGTCAAGACGCCGGGGCGTTCGATCCTGTACAAGATGAATCGCGTCGACGTCGTGCCGTTATCGAGCGCGCCGACGTAGCGCGTCGTCGTCGCCGTGGACGTCATTCCTTCGACTCGACGCTAGGGACTGGACCGCGTTCGAGGGCGGTGCAGACGACGCGAGCGCGTCGAGAGCAAACGGCGCGATATCCCGCGCTCGTGAACGGCGACGCGCTCGTCGCAAAAAATGTTGCGACAGGAAAAGAACGGTGTACGTGTAGTGTACGTGTACAGCTGTACACGTACGTGTACTGTACACGTACTGTACACTGCTCGCATTTAGATCACATGTTTTGCCCGGATGGGTTACGTGTAGAGCTCAGTCTTTTTGTACAGTACTGTACGTGTATATCAGATACAGTTCAGTATTGTACACGTGTACGGAAGACTGTACGTGTACGTGTACACGTACGTGTACACGTACACGTACAGTACGGAAGTTTTTTTTTGTGTGTCTCGTGTTTATTTGTGGTGCGGTTTATGTGTGTGTATGACTCGTATACGTACAGCTGTACAGTACATACACATACAGTACAATAACGTGTACGAAAGTATTGTTGTAAATGCACGTTTTATTCAGTGATATTCGCAGACTATCATTTTGTGTACAACGTTGTACAGTAGTGTACGTGTCGAAGACCCACGCGTATCGCGCGTCGTTTCCGGCGTCACATCCCGCCGTCGTGTACCGCGTCGTTCCGTATGACTTTTTGGTCATGACCAGCTCGGTTGACGATTTGCATTTTTTCCAGACTAAAAAGTCTCGTGCCCGAATACGTCACATTTGCCCGGAAGGGCTGCGTAGTTTTCGTTCTGAGCGAGGGAACAACGCGCGCGTTCGACTGAAACGGTCGTGTAAAGTGCGTTACGCCGTCTTTCAAGGACACAGTGTGTCACATTCGCTCTACTCTCTTGTTCACGCGTCTCACGCTCACTGGTATCGCGCTCGTTTGTACGGGCCAATACCTTGCCGAACTTCACGAAACGCTTGTGTCACGACGTTCCCTAATTTGAAACTGGCGGGAGGGTCCATTTTGGACTCTCCCGCCACTTTCCGAAGGGCGACCCCCGAACTGCATAGAAAGCTTTTGGGGATATGGAACGACCTGACAGAAACATTTTGTTCGAAAGGAGGATCGTTTCTCGTTGTGTCTTCTGCTCTATAATTCTTCGGTTTTGGCTTGAAAGTCTTTCGGACTTCGCTCGTCACTACGTTCGTCCTTGCTAGCACATCCGCCTCTAACCGCGCCATCGCGCAACTCCAACTCGAGTTGTTTTTCTCGCGCTCGCCACATGTTGTTCGACGCAGCGTACCGATTCGACTGCACGGTATTCACCAGTGTACTCGTTACGAACCGGTTGTGCACACCGCACGGGATCGACAATTTCTTTCGTTGGAGTTCACCGAGGGAAATTCTTGCGGGAGCACGCCCAGGGTTCAGAGGCTGTGTGGCAGGTGCATTGCGCACGCGTCCATCTTCCTCCGCGTCGCCGCAACCGCGGTATGGGCCAGGTTCAACTGATCGTGGACCAACCGCACCGCGGCCGCGGCGTTCGCGTCCGGGCTTCGCAAGGAACGCGACAAGCCGCGCGTCATCTTCGTCAACTGCGGACGCTCGCACTATTTCCGTGTTACTTTCCTTTCCCCGCAGACGCCACGCTTCTTCGCTCGAGGGCGAAGATGTAGCGGAGTCGGTTCTGTTGTTGTCGCCAACCCGAACGCGGCGCTTCCTTCGTCGTGTTCGCGTCTTCTCTTCACGCTCTCTCCCTCGTCTCCGCTGTCTTTTCTTTCTTGCCCCCCCCTTCTGATTGTCTTCGTTTACTTCACGCGCACTAGATCCCGAATCTGCGCGCGCGTTCGTCGAGTTCACTTGTCTCAGCGTGTTCGCGAGGTATCGCTCGTTCGGGCGGACGCGCAAACCATCCTTATTCGAGGGTTCGTTCAGCGCGTTCACGCTGCGATGTTTAGCCGCGTCCACGCGGTCGCGCGCTTCGGATATCAACAGCGACGCAAGGTAGCTCTCTCGCCTCGCCTGCGCTCCGGCGGATGCGTCTGACATGCGTTGTGTGCGTCAATTGTGGGGTTTGTGGACGTGACACTGACGTTTTCCTGTTTTATTTTTACTCGTATCTTGTGCTGTACGTGTACACGTACACGTACTGTACGTGTACTGTACCTTCGAAGGTACGAAAGTACTTTCGTACACTCGAAGGTACAACTACACGTACTTTCATACCTTCGTACTTTCGTACATGTTTATGATCTCGTATCATACGTACTCCATGTACTACAACTACTACCTTATCAGCTATGACGTACTGCGGCTACTTACATCCTAATCAGTCGATAACGCCTATGGAGCGTTTTTCTCTTTTTAGCACCTGTTTCACTTCACTCTTACTCAGACTGTAGAGTGTTTGTGAGTTGAATATTGATTGAACAAAAGCACGGCGCGAAGGTTGATACACTCCCCTTCCGCCACAGCTCGTGTCCTGCATCGGTGATACACTCCCGATCGGGCACGGCTGCTTCTACTGTTCTCACTCAGACTGTGTCCGAAACTGTCTTGTCACAGTATCGTCACTTCGTTACTCCCTGCTCTGTGGCTTACCAGATCCGGCATTACCGTGCGCTTACTTGGATCCAGTTCGCCCCAGGCCTATCCCAGACTCCACTTGTACCTTTCGGCACATTCGCGTATTCTGTGATTGTATATCTTGAACTTGACACGTTGACCCCTGTCACCTCGCGATCTCTCAATGCGAGGCAGACCAAGTGTCTGAGTTCCGGATTTGGTAGTACTACGCGTACTACGTACTACTTCGACTGACTCGAATCGTAACTGTACACGTACTGTACACGTACTGTACACGTACACGTACACGTACACGTACACGAACGTGTACACGTGTACACGTACAGCTGTGTGTGTATCTGATTTCAAAAAGACTGAGCTCTATCCCATCCGGGCAAAACATGTGATCTAAATGCGAGCAGACCACACTACGAACAATCCTCTCACGTAGTAAGCAACCCCACGACGGGATTCATGAAACCCATGTGAGCCTCACGAGCGCACGGAGCCGGGGCGATGTGGAAATCGCCAGCAGTGTCGGGCTCCATAAAAAGGATTTGCGCTGCCGCGCCCGCGTGGAAGTTTTCAGAGTCACGTGCGGTTCTGAGCGCGTACGAGATGGGCGCGCCAGCGATGCGGTCCCCGATGGCGGATACGAGCGCGACGGAGATGTGGCCCATGATGCGTCGTTTCCAATAGCTTTTGCTCCTCGCGATGGCGGAGAGCGTGGCCTCGGTCGCGGCCTCGGAGGCGGCGTCGCCGGCGGGGACAGTACCTCTCGCACCGTGATCGGCGAGATCGTTAAGGAACTTGCGGAGCGCTGTACACGTAACTGTATGTGTAGTTGTGTACGTGTACGTGTACAACTAGGTGTACAGTATCTATCTTCGTGCGGAATTATTACTTCCGGAAGTACGAAAGTACGAAAGTACTTCCGTACGTCCGTACGTTGTACTTTGAAAGTACAACTACTTTCAAAGTACGAAGGTAGCTCCGTAGGGCGACTACCTTCGTGTGTAGCTGTGTACTGTGTAGCTAGCTAGCTAGCTAGCTAGCTAGTCTATGTACTTCCGTACTATGTAGCAATGTACTTTCGTACTTCCGGAAATACTTCCGGAAGTAGCCCTAGCTAGCCAGCTCACTAGCCTACGTGTACAGCTGTACAACGTAGAACGTACGTACGAAGGTACAGTACGTTGTAGTGTACTTCGAAGGTGCTTCATAACTAAAATACTTTTATCAATCATTTAAGATATGTGTAAAACAACTTACGTGTACAAGTACGTGTACAGTACACGTACAGCTACTCGTAGTCATATTCATACGAGGGCCTATGCTGTTCGCGGGTCGCCCTACGGGCACGTTTAACGGCGCGCGCGTGGGCCGATTTGCCTTTCAAAATTTTCGCCCCTTGATCGTGAATCTCCGGTCAGCCTCGTTGAAAAATAATCACCGATGAAAATGCGATGAAAATTTCCCCACCGGAAGGACGCGGTTTCAACGTGTTTTTACCCGACTAATTTGAAACTGGCGAAGGTGGTCAAAATGACCACCTTCGCCACTTTCCGCAAGGGCGACCCGCGAACAGCATAGTATCAATGACTACAACGTAGTCTGAATAAAATAGCCCTGCGAGTGCCCTGCGTACAGTGGTACCTTCGAAGGTAAATAGAGACTACGAAGGCACAGTAACGCGGTGTACACGTAGCCCTACATACACGTGTACACGTACGCATAAGTTGCTGTACACCAGGGGTATACACGTAAAGAAAAGTTCATGAATAAATAAGACACAAGTGACAAGGCTACACGAACGTTACACTAGCTAGTAGCTATGGCTACACGTACTTAGTCTACAGTAGTTTACTGAACGGTTTCGGGTCGCGGGACATTCATACCTAAGGTATTATAAATGTTCATAACAACTTAGGGCTACACGTACTGCATGTTTTACGTGCTAATAAGTACGAAAGTACTTTCGAAAGTACTTTCGTACGAAAGTACTTTATGAGCAATTCGTCTGAGCGCGACTATCGCAACTCGTCTATTGGAACTGATATTGCCTGTAGCCCTGTACAGTACATACGTGTAGCTAGACTAGCTAGATGGACTACTCGTAGCTAGAATAGACTAGCATTGGACTAGCTATCTAGCTCTATGTACACGTAGCTAGCTACCTTGAAGGTACCTTCGAAGGTACGAAATAAAGTACTTCCGGAAGTACCTTCGTACGAAAGTACTTTCGTACTTCCGTACGAAAGTACTTTCGTACTTCCGTAGATACAAGCTTATTTAGCTACATACGAAGATACCTTCGTAGAATAGATATTCTATGTGAGTGATACGAGTACGTGCAGTCTACAAATTGTACTGTACACGTACGTGTACGTGTACAGTAAAAGTAGTCTACCATAAAAATTGTCAGAAGGTAACAACCGCGCGCGCAACGCGTTGTGGTCAGCACGCGTTTTGCACCTATCGCACTGTTCAGAACGAAAGTTATTCTCGAGTTATACCCGGATTTTTTTGGGATCGCTGCAAGCAACATGTTAAGGTAGTCTCGGAAAAATGCCGCCACGTGTGCTAAGTTGGCCTGGTCGCCTAGTATTTCTTTTCGTTGCGCACCTCGGCTGCTTAGCTCTCGGTTCAAGTGACATCGAGCTGCACCCGTCGCTCGGAGGTGGCGGGACGATGATAACGCTGAATGGTTTGCACATATCAACCGCGCCGGCTGCCGTATTCTGCAGGTGAGGAACTTTCAAAACCTTTCAATTAATTAACGTATTCCGGTTCACTCAAAGAAAAACACAGAATGGGCGAGCAACTGATTTTCGCTCAACTTAGCAAGGACTCCACCACTCATGTATCGGTGATACTTTGCGAAGTCCCGCAGCTCTCTACAGGTTTTATTAGTGTCGATGTTACTCTCAACGGAAGGGACTATACCAATGCGGGTCTCTATTTTGAATACGGTTCGGCTCCTTACTTTGTTGAATAACAAGTTATTTTCTAAACGTTTCAGCAGTTACCACTTCGATCTGGAACGTGTTTCCAAAGCGCGTGGATCCACTGGGTGGATCCCTTGTCATGGTAAGCTCTCCCCTTCAAGACACACGTGTTCGGCTTTGACAATTATGCCTGCTTTCCTACACAGGTTCAAGGGCAGGGATTTCGCAACGGTTGTGTATGTGATGGCGGCACTGGGTCTTTTGTCCAAGCAGCTATTTTTTCCAGTGCCTTACTTTTCTGCGAAATCTTGGCTAAAATATCGACAAACGGTACAGCTGGCATTCCATTGACTATTGCCGTTACGAGTACTCAAAACGAGAGTGAGCATATTGATGTATACGTGTTGGGGTATTCACGTATGTTGCGTAAAATTTGAAAAGTAAACTCTTAGAGAGTTGTTCATGTGATAACCATGTAGGCGTGTTCGAGATAACTGGCGTGGTGCACAACTTTGCTTTAGACGGTTCTCTTGGAAGCGAATTCATAGTGGAAGGTGTGCTCAGATTGAATACTGATCAAAGGGAAGTTGTGAACTTAGTTTCCTTTTACAAATTGCAGGCAACTTTTTTGGTTCTGACTCTATCACGGACGAACTCATTTGTAAATGTTTATTTGGCTCAGTTCTGACTTTTGGACGCCAAATTTCTTCCACTAGGTATTTTTTGTGCATCATAACCATCTGCCACGAGATCTTAGCTGTTAACCTTCAGCCCAACTATTTAGTATTTACGGTTTTATGTTTTCCAGTTGCAGTTGTGTTTTGCCTGAATTGTATCCAGGGAGGCATACACTTTTATTTTCAAACAACCAGGTTCAAAAAAAACACTTTATGTTTTTGCCTCCACCTGCTGAACCTGCTGAACATAATTATTTATTAAGGCTGGATTTGCTGTGGTAGACAGCTTTACAACGCAGACGAAGGTATTGCCTATTGCTCTAAATTTAGGTGAGTTTGCTTATTCATTTCGGCAGATTTGTATTACCTGATTACTCATACATTATCGATCTCGTGCAGATCTAGATTCTACATTCGGTTTTCATTTTCTTTCGACCATTTCGACATATTCGCGCTTAAGCAAGAGAATAGATGCTCCCCATTTGTTTAGTCAAAACCACCAAAATGTATTATTGTGTTTACTTTAGCGCACTGATCTTCTGTTTCCCAATGAGCTTTTCATTTTTCTCAACTCTGACTTTGAGCAGGCTAGCTTTCTTGGTTCATATGATCTCGTATCTCTGAACCCGACTTCTCGGAGTACATTTTTGCAACAGGGCGGGAGCAAAATAAAACCGACACTCGATATCATCGAACCTCGGACCGGTGATGAAGGGGGTGGCACAGTAGCTCACGTGCAGGGTGCAAATATGGTTGGACAGGATAATCTAACCGAATGCCAGTCACGACTGTTTACGACCACTTTTTTTCTCAGGGATTAAGTGATGATGGCCGACTTCTCTGCAGATTTGGCACAGTGCTGCAATTTCTGTTTTCTGTGTCATCGACACTTATTTTCTTTGAAGTACCTGCTCTTGCTTTGCCCTTGGTATTAATGTGTCCCATGTATGTCCTGCTTTTTTTACTTTTGTTTTTCAGTCGGGACATGCACGCATTGAGTTATTACCGGAAATGCCTGCAACTGGCATTGACGATGCGGTATATTTTTGCGTACCTATCTAATTCTCGTTTCCACTTTAACAACCCACGTTCTTCACGGGCACAGGAAGCTATAAATTATAAATATTTTGACCCTCCTACACTAGAGTTTTTGATTCCTGAAAGGGGTCCTGCTGGGTATGATCTATTTTTCACAGCAACTCACTCTTTGCAAAGCTCATTATTTTCTTGCTCACATCATCATTTGTTCCTCACATAGAGGGGGCACAACTGTTCACATTCACGGGCTTAAATTTAAAGACACTCGGCACTTAAGCTGTAAGCTACGGAATATACACGTCCAGGCAGCATTTATCAGCGAAAGGGAGATTGTTTGTCTGACTCCCTCATGCACATTAGGGAATGTGGCGGTTGATATTTCCCTGAATAGAAGAGATTTTTCTGGGAGGTATGCCGAGTTCAAGTATCTCCTGTAATACTCGTTATCTGCTGGTTTATTTATCTTCGTAGCATTTATACTGTAGCCCTATTACTTTGGAACGTACTTCCATACCTTCGAATATGTAGGGCACATAGTGATAGCACGTTAATAGACTATAATACCTTCGAAGGTACTTTCGTACGAAAGTACGAAAGTACTTTCGAAGGTAAGACTAGGGTACTTCCAGAGGATACGTAGGTAGCTAGATATGTACCTTCGTACCTTCGTACATATCTACATACAGTACTGTCTGTAGCTACATACTGTACAGAAGGAAGAGTTCTCTTCGCTACCGTCGCACACGTTACAACCGTTCATATACGCGCCTCGCGCCTCACTTCGGTTTCGAAACGCACCCTTTCCCGATAAGCCATTGGCCAATGTTGAGCGGTCCGTAAAATTGTTCGGCTCAAGACGAATAAGTAGAATGCATGTGCCGAACGACCCTGGAGCGTTCGGTTCTCAGCAACTCTCCGAGCAACCCAGCCTGTTACCCGTACCAAGGAGTTGGCGAGCACAAAATTTAGGCGCAACCGATGGTATTCGTGCGGATAAAGCTGATTTCGATCGAAATAGCTTAATATTGGATGACACCACGCGTACTTTGCTGAATGCGGCCCTTGATCTCATAAACTTCAGGCTAGAGTTTCCGTCTGAAGCTAGTAGTGTCCACGAGTTTGAAGGGTCTCAGGGATTTACTTCGGTCATCAGTTCAGATTCCGCCTGGCCCTACAGATTAAGCAATTTGCATCCTGTCAAATGTATGTTTGACGCTGTTGATACTAGATCCAAAAGTGACTTACGTGCTTCCGGAAACCCTGGCAAGGCCGTATCCGCAGTTGTTCGTGACCAAAGGCCTTTCTTCAACCAAGTTGCACAGTCTAAAGCCGAAGAAAGCGAACTCGATAGTTTGGATAACGATCAATTAGGTCGTATGCAAACAGATTTGGTCACTTCCTCTTGTCGCTCTGTCCCACGTCTCGATATTTCAAAGGTTGACAGCATAAGTGTAAAGCAAAACTGGAAAAACCATAAAGATAAGAATGCAGACAGTCGAGGCGGGGGTCTGCGCAAAACGTTCCATTTAATGGATGGAGTAGGCAAACGTGATGACGCACTTGAATCCTATGCTGCTGTAGCCGAGCGAAATCTTGATTTAGAACTTGGGGTGCGGGACAGGTTGGATCTTTCACAAAAAGAGTTTGCAGCACCGGAAATTCACAAGCTGAAGAACAAAGCTTTAGTACCTAAAATCGTACTCAGTGCGATGCAAAAAGAATCGTCAGACAAATGCCGTCAGTTGTTTTCGAAAGAAAACTCAGGTACGAAATCTGAAGGCAATCGAATTTCTGGCAAGCATACAAACAGTCTTCCACACAAACTCTCTGAGCAACAGCCAGAAGGCTCACCGTTCTTGGTGTGGAACACAGTTTGGTCGCATTTTCATGAAACTTTGACATCATGTAGATGAATGATGGCTTCTCATTCACTCGCTTCTCTGATTCTACCCTTATCGTCGGTATCAAACGCAAAAATTCCGCCAGCAAAAGCCATAAAAAGTGTTAAAAAAGTAAGTCTTGCAGGTGGTTCCCGCCTTTCTGTACCAGTGACTGAGGGACGGACACGGCAGTTCACCACTATTGATTTTCGAAATTTATTTTCATATGCACGACATGGCAAATATAAGCAGGTATGTCTAGTTCATGTTCTATCCTGATTTGCTACATCTGAATACGTTTCGTTCTGAGTTTCTTTTTCTTTGCAGGTGACCGAGTTACTTCATAGCGGCTGTCCAGCAGAAGGCCGGGATCAGTTCGGCAACACTCCTTTCATTATTTCTTGCCAGAATGGCAATGCTCGAATAGTAAAGGCCTTGCTTCGACATGGTGCAAGTTTGGACTCGCAAAACAAACAGGGATGCACTGGATTGCACTATTGCATTGCATATGGTTTTAATTCCCTTAGTGATTACCTCATAGCCAAAGGGGCGAACGACAAACTTCTGAATAAGTTGGGCTTGAATCCATACGAGGGAATCAAATGATTTTTTTTTTCCTGTGAAACGAAGAGCTGTTATCACTTGCTAGAGATTTAAAAAATTAGCTTTGTAATAATCTGCCACACTAAACGCTTCAATCAACTCTCTCGCCACGACTCGTTAGCAACGAGAACAGAGCCGGGTAAGCTCCTGGGCATTTCAGTCAGCGAGGACTTCCACACGTCTTTGTGGCTTTGCAACGTGTATTTATAGTCGTGTACATGCACAACGTTGTAAATGATGCAAATTGTACCTTCGAAGGTATAACTATACGGAAGGAAGGACACTGCGCGGAAGTATTCTACAGTATTGATAGTATGATATTTCCGGAAATATTCTATCTATTTCCGGAAGTCATCACAGTCTACAACGTTGTACGTTACATCCGTACGAAATAAGTACTTCCGGAAGTACTTCATACATGTGATGGGAGAGGAGGATCTCAGTTGCGCTGGCGCGCACGGTAGGACAACGACTCTTAGGCGGTGGCGTAGATGCGGTGGTTGGAGTCGCGGATGTGAGTGAGAGCGAGAGGGAGCAAGGTAGGGGTAGCACCACAGAACGTTTCACGGATTAGAGTCCGCACAAGCCTAATATTTTTATGGAACGGGGGCTATTTTTACACACACACGCACACACACACGTGTGCAACTGTACACGTGTACAGTAGTTGTACATGTGCGGAGGTACTTGTACGTTTATCTTGTACTTAGTACTTTCGTACTTTCGTACGAAAGTACGAAAGTACTTTCGTACTTTCGTATCTTCGAAGATACTTCCGGATATTTCCGTACTTCAGTACGAAGGTACAGTACGTGTAGCCCTACATGTACAGTAGGGCTACATACATAGACTACGTTGTACGTTGAAAGTACGAAAGTACTTCCGTACGTTGTACGGAAATACCGAAAGTACTTTCGAAAGTACCTTCGCACGGAAGTACGGAAGTACTTCCGGAACGTGTACTGTCGGATATCTTCAGCTGAGGTGCCTTCGAAATACACGTAGGGCTACGTGAGTCGTACGTGTACGTGTACAGCTGTACACGTACTTCCGGAACTTCCGGAAGTACGGAAGTACTTTCGTACGAAAGTACTTCGGAAGTAATAGGATTTGCGCTGCCGCGCCCGCGTGGAAGTTTTCACTGAAGAGGGGTTTAGTAGCAAAATCGGGTCTAAAATCGGGTGTAAAATCGGGTGAATCGGGTCACCCCACCCGATTTTAGACCCGAATTTCGAAACGGGGTTTAGTTGCAAAATCGGGTCTAAAATCGTATGGCAAAATAGGTTGGGGTGACCCGATTTTCCACCCGATTTTGGCGCAACTAAATCCCACAACTGAGTTTTCAGAGTCACGTGCGGTTGTGAGAGCGTACGAGATGGGCGCGCAGGCGGTGCGGTTCCCGATGTCGGATACGAGCGCGACGGAGATGTGGCCCATGATGTGTCGTTTCCAGTAGCTTTTGCTCCTCGCGATGGCGGAGAGCGTGGCCTCGGCCGCGGCCTCGGAGGCGGCGTCGCCGGCGGGGACAGTACCTCTCGCACCGTGATTGGCGAGCTGGTTAAGGAACTTGCGGAAGCGCGGCGCCTTGAAACCGTACGTGTCGATGGCCATGGTCACGAGGCTGAAGCCGCGGCCCTCAGGGATGTTGCCGTACCAGTCGAGCTTCTTCTTCTCCGCCTCGAGCGCGTACTCGCCCGGTTAGATGTTCGCTGGTGAGCGGGTCCCATCGGGGCGCTGACCGTTGTATTTCGCGCGCCCGTCACCTTTGAACGGGTGGGGGACGACGACGTCACCGAGGATCCTGGTCATCGAGCTGTCGAGTCCCGTGATGCTGATGTCAACGGTTTTCATGCGGTCTTGGTGTGCGCCTCGCACAATGTCGCGGGGGAGGATGCCCCGGAGGCCTTTCGTCACGGCGACGAGTCCGACGTCTTTGCACAGCTGTGCGACGGCTCGCACCACGCGGTCGTGGGTGCGGACCCTGTTGCCGCCGGCGTTGCCTTCCTTGTGGTTGAGGATGTGGTGGACGGCGTTGTGTGTGAACGTCGCGTTGCCGCACTCGGCATGGTGGCGTGCGAGTTTCCGGTCGATGAGGACCTTGATGGCGGCGGGGATTGAGGCCGAGCTCGAAGCGAACTTGGTTTCGCACGTGAGCGGTGGAGAGCTCCCCGGCCTTCGAGAAAGGGATCACCGTGTGCCAGGCGGTCGCGCCTTCGCCCCGGAGCGAGTCCATGGATACCGCGACCTGGGCGGCGAACTCGCGGACGTGTGGGTCCGCGGAGTACAGGTACACGTACAAATGTACGGAAGTATCTACACGTTGTACAACGTCGGATGTACACGTACACCTGTACACGTGTACAACGTCGTTACCGTACAGTACGTGTACTGTACCTAAACCAGTGAGTCCTAAACCCACTAGCCCTACACGTACTCGTATCTTCGTACGAAAGTACTTTCGTACGAAAGTACTTTCGTACGAAGGTGTATTATGAGATCGAGAGCTTGAGAGCAAACGAACCTCGTACTTTAATTCCCTTCCCCCCCACCTTTCCGGCTGCGCGATCTCTCGCATTGTATCACTACTTGAAATTGTGAGCAATCGCGTCCAAACCAGACTCACATCATCCTCTTAGAATGTTAGAGGCATTCAGGTCCCGAAAAAGCGGACGAGCCCCAAACTTACTTACCGAGTCAACGAAACAAGAGGAAGACGTTAGTGGAATTCTCACCAAAAAGCACGCTACCGAGAAACGGGAACATCGCGAGTGCAAGACAACAAATTTCAGGAAAGCGGTGCACGTTGACCCGGTCGTCAAGGTATTCGTTCGCTCGATCCTTTTCTGAGAATTGCGCATTCTTTTCTGAGAAATTGCGCAGATTTCTCGACAACAGTCTTTCCCTTCATAAATGTCTTTTTGACAGTTGCTTTCACTCTCATGCAGAGCGTCTACCGCTTCGTCGACAAAAAGTCGTTTCTGAATTGGGGACTCACTTCTGATTGGTTGGTGAGTGGTCCGCGTAAACGTCGTTCCTCTCTTCTGGCACTTGACGACAGGTCAAGTAGTAACAAAAGTGCGACAAGTACTTTTGTCAAAGATAGCAGGGAGAATGCAGATAGCGATGCATCCAGTGAAGGATATGGTGAAATGACCGAGGGATCTATTGAACGACTGCTCATTTTTTTAAAATCGATTACCGCTAAAACGCTAGCTGTACCACTTCCTATATCAACCCATCCTGAAGAAGAATTAAAGTCGAGGGCAACTTCTTGCGAAGCTCAAAATTTAGCGTCTGAACCGGATCCGAGCTGGAATTTGACTCGGTTTAGCAGCTTCATCGATATTGGGAGTGGGTATGGTAAGGTTGTCCTTCACGCTAAGTTATCTGCGAGGGTTCAATCTGCCGTCGGCATCGAATACGTTGCGTCACGAGCGGCAATGGCGTCAGAGACCATAAAAGAACTCACTTCCAGGCGGCAATCGTTTCTAAATAACGAAACGCAAACACTTCTTAGATCCGGCTGCAGATTTGAGCTTGGTGATGCCACGAAGTATGGAACGTTCGACTTTTCTCATGTCTACATGTACGATAAAGTTTTTTCTGAACGAACGACATCCCTTCTTGCGAAGCAGTTGAACCAGTCGTCTTACAGGGTTCTTGTGAGTTACCAAAGAGTCGAGGTTTGGCGCCGACTAGGGTTGCAAAACATCGCTGAAATTGCTGCACTTACGATGAGGACGACGGGTGGACAGAATTTTAGGGCGTATGTATACATCAAGACAACAATTATATAATCTAAGCTGCAGGATATATTTACGTTTATTGGCTATGTTGGCGCGTGCGATGCGCTACGTTATGCGGAAGTGTATGCGCTCATCATGGATTTTCAAGATGTCACGTGAGTGGAACTCACAAGTGCATCCAATATTGCGAAATTATAGATAGAAGATTACTTAAAGAATCAATTCAAATGCATACTGAATACCACATGCTGCACTCAACCCGACACGCAAGTGGCTATACGGGCTCAAAAACAAATGCTCTGTTGCTTGTCAAACTCAGAACTCAATCGCAAAAGCCTCTGCAATTCTCGTTTGCATAAAGTAAAATCTTCCCTTTTCCAGGCTGACTGTCTGCTCCAGGCTCAGTGAGGTGCCTAGGATGTGGTTTCCTGTCTTCGGGCAGCTCGTTCAAATCATGCGATAGAAGTGCAAAGAGATCTGTTCTCCCAGTTGGTGCCGGCTGCGGCTGAACACGCTTTGGACCCTGGCGAAGGGGCTCACCAGGTTTCGGATCGTCCACAAGAACATCTACGATCTCGCCCCGTGGAACAATGCTGGGATGCAGTTCTGTATAGTAATTCTTTGGAATTGGACGCTGATTCATATTGCAAAAATATGGCTTGACGTCGCCATTATCGTGAAGGACTTCTACTATTTCTACCGTTGGACGGTAGTCAGTGTCAACTTTTCGCCCACAGGCTGGGTCATAGAGTCTGTGCCCGACCCAGGCATCCAACGACTTGTCTTCGAGTTTTTTTGGCTGATTCTGGAGAGTCGCGAAAAGATCGGATCGACCCTTCCGACTCGCAGGTGTTTCTTGCATCGGTTTTCTTCCATTTGATGGATCATACAGGGGGTGACCTACCCAGCCATCTTTTGAATTATCCTCAGAACTGTATTCACCTTGTAGTAAGCCGTACAAGTTTTTTCGCCCGTCCTTCTTGGGAGATTTGGACTCACAGTTTCGTCCTTTTCTAGGATCCAGAAGTCGATTGCCAAGCCACCCATCTTTGTTAGCTGGTTTCTTACATGTATCAGATCTGCTTGTGTGGTCTGTGAACTGCATAGTGTCAAAGAGATTAACCCGGCCAGTGGGATTGGCAGTACCCTGTGCGACTTGGCGGTTCGCGCCTACATACGGACCTGCATAGGGATCGCTCACGATTTTCACACCCGCGGTACCACGCCTGGTCTCCCACTCGTCTCTGGCCACCTGTTCCAAACTTGTGTTCAGTCCTGCATTATGAAAGTCGCCTGTCAAAGTGTCCCTGCCATACGGTTGCGAGTTTTTTACATTCAAACTTTGGTTTCTCGTCAGTCGCCCACGATATGGGTCCAGATCTGAAAAAACGGGTTTGATCTCATTCGGTTTCATGAAAGATGGAGACCCAGTGGTACGCAACGGTGTAGAACCTCGTTTAGCACGTGTGTATCGTATCAAATCTTCGCTCCAATTTTCTCCATCTGTTTCCATATCGCTGAACAAACTAACCAGGGCACCCAGCCGCGGGACGTCAATAAATGAAAATAAAATAGCCGGTGGCGTATATGAATAAAAACGCCGTTCAACCAGCTAGAATGCGGGGTAGCTGAGGAGAGTCTGCGATATGGTGACCACAAGAGTACCTGCACGTTTTCAAAAACGTGAAAGAGTCGTTGAAGACTGACATGACAGGACGGAAGTACGTGTACACGTACTGTACAGTACAGTAACCGTTGTACAGCCAACTACTTTCGAAAGTACTTTCGTACTTTCGTACTTTCGTACGAAAATAGATACCTTCGTACCTTCGTAGGCCTACAACGTTGTACTGTACACGTGTACGTGTACAACACAGTATTTTAGTTGTACACGTGTACAGTAGATAGTCTAGCTAGTTGGGCCTAGTCTATTCTAGGGTTATGAAGGTACGTGTCGTTGATATGTGGGGTCGTATGTGTACAACCGGTGTTGGTCCTGCAGGGTCTGTCGACCGTGCGGAGGATATGGTGGGCGTTGTGTTGTGTTTGTCATCCAAAATGATATCCCAGCTATCTATGTTTGGAACAGCTACGTGTAGTCATTCTGTACATGTAATATTGTACAATTTGATACGTGTAGCCACTACACGTACACGTACACGTGTACAACGCACAGTACGTGTAGCCAGGAATAACCGATGAAAAAGTACAGTACACGTAGTTGTAGTTGTACGTTGTACAGATGTACTTTCGTACCTTCGTACAACGTTGTACACCTTTTCGGCGGAAACAGATTTGCAAACGGTGATATGATAGCGTCGGGAGTGCTACAACGTACAGTACGTGTACACGTACACGTGTGCTCGCGACGCTCACACCAGCCTCAGAGATCACATCGTGGGGTTGCTTACTGCGTGAGAGGACTACCCGTAGAGAAGTTTGTTCGCACTAGCTACAGTAGGTCACATGTTTTGCCCGGATGGGTTAGAGCTCAGTCTTATAAATCAAACCGACAGTACTACTCTAGACGTACACGTACTGTAGTCAGCTAGTCACATACCTTCCGGAAGAAAGTACTTTCGGAAGTACATAAATAAAGTACTCTACGAAGGTACGAAGGTAGCTAGCTAGCTACTAGCTAGTCTACTACTTTCGTACGAAAGTACGAAGGTAGCTAGCTAGCTACTACCTTCGGAGGTACCTTCGAAGGTAGCTAGTACCTTCGTACCTTCGAAGGTAGTGTGTAGCTGTGTACCTTCGCAATGAAGTACAAAGTACTTTCGTACGAAAGTACCTTCGTACAAGTACACGTATGTAGGGCTACGTGTGCAGCTGTACACGTACAGCAGTCGTACAGCTACAGTACGTGTACACGTACTGTACGTGTACTGTACAGGTACAGGTAGCACGATTTTTTTGTTTTCAACGAACGTTTCTCAGTCAAAAGTACGGCTATCGATGCGCGTCATGCCTCGTCGCCATTATCCTCTTCTTCGAGCTCGCACAGGTACTCAGTAACCGCGAAGAGAGCCTTATCCTTCCCCGGTACTCTTGCGCTGGCCGGTGATGCGTCGTCGCGCCAGCGAAGAATCGCCGCCGCGTCCAAGACGTCGCAGTTGTACAAATCCCGAAACACGCGTTCGAGGACGCCACTCGGATGGTTGGCGCCCGCGATGAACGCCTGCGTGGCGTGCAGCGTCGCGACCTCGCGCTGCTCTCGCGTAACCGCGCACTCGCTCGCGTCGGGGAGGTTTTTTCCCGCAACGACCGCGCGCAGCAAAGGCGCGAGCTTCTCGAGCGATGCGAGAGGCCCTTCCGTCGCCAACGCGTGCGCGTCCGGAATTGCCGCGCGCAGCGCGAACGCAGACACCTCGGCGACGAACGCCGCGGACGCTCGCGTGCGCGGCGGCACGTTCTTCTCGAGCGCGGCGACGCACGATGCCACGTCGACTGGTGCCTCCTTATAGGCGTCCAGCGTATCGCGAACGATCGTCATCGCGTCGTTCGCGTACTTCGCGAGGTCGTTGTCCCGGAGGACGTTTTCCTTCGTCTCCACGTTCTCCGCGTCAAGGTCACCGACAAAGTCTCTCAAGTCGACGCCGCTTCCGATCAGGGCGTCGGATGCGACCGGGTCGCCGCCGAGACGCGCGACCGCGTGAAGTGTCTTCACGAGCAGCGACAGAGCGTATCCTTCTCGCCTGACGTACCCTGGCTCGACGCCGTCTTCGCGCGGAGCCGCGTCTCCACAGTGGTCTGCAAGGGACTTGAATGTCAGCGACCCATCCGCGATGGCGCCGGCGAGGATCCTCGCGAGGCACTCGTCCGCTATCGGAAAGTCCATCATGATGTCCTCGAGGTTATCGAGCACCGCTCTCACGCCGAGCATGATCGATCCCGGCGATGCCGGACCGTCCACGCTGGTGGGGAGCGCGCGGAACAGCTTCGCGGCGGCTTCCCAGTCCATGTTTCTGCGTTCGAACCCAGACGTGATGAACGACTCCACGAACGTCGGGACTCGGCGTTCAAACTCGGCCCAGGATTTCATCGTCTTCACCGCCTCTGCCACGTCCTTGTCGTCGAAGAAGTACTCGATCATCACTTTCGATTCCGTCTCGAACTCCTCGTCCGACATCGGCTCCGTTGCCGCGGGCCGCGGCGTCGGCGAGGGCTCGTCCACTCGAGTCGCCCCGTCGGGCGTCGACACGCGCACCTCCGCTGACGCGCCGCCGCCTCGCTCACGGTCTCCTCTCGGCACCAGTGGCAACGCACCGCGCTGTTCACGCTCGTTGCCCCCGCCGCGCGGCAAGTCCCTCGCGCCGCTCCCGCGCGCGCGGTCGTCTCTTCGATCCGTCGGCGGTCCCCCACGGCGATCGTCGCCGCGGCGGTTCACGTCACCTCTCCCCATCTCCACGGGCGGCGTACTTCTCCCGCCTCGATCCCCGCCCCCGACACGCGATCGATCGTCCCTGCTGCCGCGGTCGCGGTCGCCTCTCGGTTCGTCACGTCTCCCGCCGCCGCCGCCTCTGCGGTCGTCTCTGCGGTCGTCTCTGCGGTCGTCTCTGCGGTCCCCACCGCCGCGGGGTCCCCCTCGCGCGGCGTTCGCCGCTTCTCTCGCCGCGTCCTTGTGAACGTCGTCTATCTTCTTCGGCCCCTCTTGCTTCCGTCGCTCTCTCCAGCCTTTCTGCCGCATCTCGATCACATCCTGGCACATGAATCGATGCCGGGACGATATCGAGTCGGACCGTGCGAGGCCGAGGATGCGCCGGAAATATGCGTCCATGTGGTCCTTCGCTCGCGCGTGGTCGAGTTGCCCGCCAATCGTGCTTAGAAGCTTACACAGCGCCTCGACGTCTTCCTCGTCTGGGTTCTTCGTCTCACCTAGGAGTTTCATTATGCACGTGTGCATGATGCGCTCCGTGAGCATCTGTTTCTTGAAGAGCTCGCCGATGAACCTGATGTTACCGAGCATTCTGCGTCGCGCGATCGTCATTCGCTCGTCTCGCTCCAGCTGCTTTCGTCGCTCCGTGAGCTCCTTCTCCGCAGCGGATTTTTCCTTCTTGATCTCTCCGTCCTCGAGATTCTCTTCGCCCGCCGCGCCCGCATCTTCGGCCTCGCCGGTGTTCCCGCTCGCGGCGTCGATGCTCTCTTGCTCCACTGCCTTGATCGCGGCGTCTCCCTTCTCGAACTCTTCCTGGCACTTGTTCAGGAGGACGCGCTTGAACGTGATTCTCTTTGGCTCCGCGACGTCCGGGTCCGACTCCGGATCTAGAAATTCAATATTCTCGGATAAGAAACGATCGCTGAGGTGCTGACACATCGTCGCGTACAGTTCCGCGAAAGTCGGCTCAGTGAGCGCCTTGTCGAATAGCTGCGCGATCAAACCGATCAACGTCTGCGCCGTGGAGATGCCCTCGTCGAGAACCTTCTCGAGCAACTTTTCGAAGTTTTGCGGCGTGAGCTTGTTCAGTATGGACTTGAACGACCTCTGCTTCCTCTCTTCCTCGTCGAGCACTTCTTTGTTCAAACGCGTAAATTTCTTCGATTCGTCAATCTGCTGCAACGCGGGAAGGCGCGGGTCGTGACGGTTGGACACAGGCTGACCATAGCCGCCAAAGCCGCCGCGGCGGTTCCCGCCCTTGCCGTCGCCACCTTCATCGGGGGGGAGGCCTTTGTGTCCCCACTTATCAGCTTTACCTCCGCCTCTGCTGCTGCCGCCGCCGCCGCGATTTCCGCCACCGCCGGATGGTCCGTTCCACTGCGGCCCGCCTCGGCTACTGCCACGTCCGCGGGCACCGCCGCCGCCCCCCCCTCCAAAACCGGGCGGGCACACGAATCCGATCAACGGCCAGTAATCAACGTCATCAGGGGCCTCGAGGCCCTCCGGAGAAGCTTGGCAGTTCGGGTTGCTCTCGAACGCTTTCAGAAAGTCCAGCGTATATTTGAGCTCGCCCGATCCGGACGTCGTCCCTGCAGGGGGTGCGCCCTCGGTAGGGGGGTCCCATGCGACGACAACGGCGGTTTCCTTCGCGTCGTTTTTCGCGGGCGTGGGTCCCTTCGCTTCTTCTGTCGTCGTCTCCGGAGGCGCGAAAGGTTTAGGGTGATCCTCCTCTGCGGGCGGCACTGGCTCGGACGCCGCGGCCAGCGCCACAGGAGGAGGCCCCGGCGGCGGCCGCGGCGGCGCGCGCGACTGCGACTGCAACTGCGACGTATCGTCCACGGACAGGCCTTCCATCGCGGCGTCGATTCTGCCTTGCTCCGCGGCGGCGGGTGTCGGTTTCCCCTCCGCCGCCGCGGCGTTCTTCTCCTGTGGTGGCGACGGCGTTGACGAAGGCAGCCACTGGGCGCCGCTCGGCGGCTTCGTCGCCGCCTGCGGTTGCGACCCCGCCGACGGGATCCCCGCCGCGGCCATCGCCGCGGCCATCCCTCGCTCGTGAGCGTACGCGTGCTGCGCGTACGCATGTGCCTGAGCCGCCGCGGACGCCGCCACCTCCGGGGAGCCAACCGCAAACGAACTTTTTCCGGGGTTGCTGCCACCCAGCGACTGCTGCGGCGCGCCCGCAGGTAGAATCGGTATCCTCCCAGGCGGCGCGACCGCCACCGGGTACGATCCGTGCGGCGGCGCGAGTGGCGGGGAAGCTCCGGCGTTCGGCCTTCCCGCGCCGTCCGGGACGCCGCCGGCGACCGTCTGCTTCTCCGCAACGTCGGGAGAAGACTTCGAAGATCCATCGGCCGCGATGGGCAGCTTGGACGCGTCCGCGGGTGGCGTGGGCGGCTTCGCTTTCACTTCGCCTTTAACCTCCTCCTTCGTGTTGGGGTTGACGATTCGTATCGCGCTCGACTTTCGTCGCTCGGGCGGAGGTCCGGGCTGAGAGGGTCCCTGGATCGAACCGCCAACGCCGACGCCGATCTTCGCGTTCCCTCCGGGTCCGCCGGGTCCGCCAACGCCTGGGCCCATCCCGCCGGGCGGCCCCGGCATCCCCATCCCCCCGACCAGTGCGCCCATCGGTCCTCGCGGGCCGAAAGGGAAACTCATCGGGGTCGGCGGCGAAAACGCGGACGGTCCGAACCCACCGGGTCCGCCCGGGAATCCCCCGTGCGGCGCGACGAAACCGTGGCTGGGGAAACCCATCGGATGCGGGCTTTTCCCCATCATCGCCGCGGCAGCCATGTGCTGAGATAATGCATACTGCGGATTCACACCCGGGGGGACCAGACCGGCCATCGTATTCGGCGGCGGCATCCCTTGCGGCGGTGACGCGCCGTGCGGTTTCGGTCCGACGGGTTGCGGGGCGTTCGGCTTCGGAGGGCCACCGCGGTCACCGCCATCGTGTGCCCCTCCCGGTCCTCCCGCGCCGCCGCCGTGCGGCATCGTCCCGAAAGAGAACGCCGGGGGCGGTTTGGTCCCGTCCGCGTCGCCGCCGGCGATGCCGTGCGGCGGCAGGTGAAGGCGATCGCGATCGCGCGGCGTCGGGACGCCGGGGCTGACCCTCGGCGGGGGCACGCCCGTTTGCGACGGCGCTGAGGACGCTGAGGGCGACGAAGAAGAACGGGAGCGGGCGGATACGCGCGTCAGTTATCGACGAAGAACGACGAGAACGAACCGGGCGTGCTCCGTGTCGTCATCGAAACGATCCGACAAGCTTAGGTCAGTTGGGGAAAAAAGAAAAAAGAGGCGGCGAGGCGAACGACGAGGCGACGTGCGCGTTGCGATCGCGACGTACCCGGCATCGATGATCCGTGTTGAGGCACGCCTCGTCCAGCGGACGTACAATACGGTGAAGGACCGCGTCTGCGAGGCGGGGTTGAGGACGCGAAGGTCAGATCGAGGGAGTTCGTCGACCGTCGAATCGGTCGGATGTACGCGTGGGGCGGGCGCGAAAGCGAGGGGAGCAATCGCGAAAAAGCGGCGGCGTCGAAGACGGACGTCGCGCTCGCGCGCGCGACCACGACCGACGCGCGCGCTCGAGGTGCGCGAGTGTCGCTCGCTCAGAGTCGGAATACTGAAGCCGCGCGCTCGCGTCCGCGCGCGATCGCTAGAGGGCGCGAGGAGGACGGGAGGCGAGCGACGAGATCGCGGGATGTCTGCCGACTCGCGGGGTCCGCGCCGCACCTTGGTTCCGGCAGCGTCGCCCTGTCACTCATGCGAGCGCGCGAAGAGTGTGGGGCGGACGTCGTTACTCGCTAAAGGGTATTGGGGAAGGCGAAGAAGCGGTCGATGAGAGATTTGAACAGCCGCGCTCGGCAACCAAGTGGCGTCGCCGCGTCGTCGCGCGGCGATGCGATGAAAATATGACCAGCTTTTTATACAGTGTTACGTGTGTACGTGTACACGTACAGTACACGTACAGTACAGCACTGGACCACCTTCGTACGAAAGTACCTTCGAAGGTACTTTCGAAAGTACTTTCGTACGAAGGTATCATTCTGTACGAATAGAATATCTATCCCTTTGTACTTTCGTACCGATCTACACGTACTGTACGTGTACGCAGACCAGAACGTGGTCTTTCACCCGCGTTAAGCTTTTGATCGACTCTTGCGATGAAAATACCCTTTCAGCATTTTTGATCGGAAAACCTGCAGCGATCGATTTGTCGGTCGCATATTCACAGATCTGTGAATATGAATGCGGGCGAAAAACCGCCTTCTGGTCTGCGTAGTAGGGAAGTATTCATATCGGATAGGGCTACTTCCATAATTACCTTGTAGGGCCTCGCGCCTACAGTACATTACATGTACGGAAGTAGGGCTATCTATACTTTCGTACTTTCGTACGTTGTACTGTATGGATTTGTACTTCCATAGCTTCGTACCTTCGTACGAAAGTACGAAAGTACTTTCGTACTTTCGTACATTTTTTTTTTGGACTGTGCGTATCTATCTACAGTAAAAGTTGTTTATGAAAGTACTTTCGTACTTCCGAAGTACGGAAGTACTTTCGAAAGTACTTCCGTACGAAGGTGGAACGTGGAAGTACTTCCGGATAGACAACTTACTGTACCTTCGAAGATACTTCCGGAAGTATCTATTTCCGGAAGTAGGGCTTGTATTCTATCTTCGTACGTACTAGCCCTACTGTACTTCCTACGAAAGTACTTTCGTACTTCCTTACTTCCTTCGAAGATAGAATACTTCCGTAGTTGTACGTGTACACGTACAGTACGTTGTACTTTCGTACTTCCGGAAGTATTCTACTCTCTACGAAAAGTACTTAGGTATTTCCGTACGTGTACACGTACGTGTACAGCTGTACACGTACAGTACGTGTACTCGTAGCACAATATCCCATTGAGTATTGTTGTGTACTTCCGGAAGTACGAAAGTACGAAGAAACTACTTCCGTACGAAGGCACGGAAGTATCAGTGAAGTATCAGTGAAGTATCATATTACAGTAGGCAACTAGCTAGGTACGAAAGTACGAAAGTACCTTCGAAGGTACGAAGGTAGCTAGCTAGGCATCTTCGAAGATAGGGCTAATAACTTTATCATATCATACAGTACACTACTACTGTACTCTGTACGTGTAGTGTAAGTTGTTTTTTATTCCACTTCTGTGTTGTTGGTTCATGCAATAAAATAAACAATACGGAAATAATTAACATGAACTCACAGTACACGTGTAGCGTACAGGCCTACGCCCTTTAAGCCCTGAATTAGCGTGAATTGACGGAGCTTAAAGGGTTGAACCCTTCGGGTTCATTTCACCCTTAACTCTGTCGCATCAACGCTAATTCAGGGCTTAATAAGTTTAGTGGATATCAGCGAAAGGATATGAGCTTATAAAGGATATTAAAAGGATGAGCGCGCGGTGTGCTGTAACATCACGCAGACGCCGTTTTTGGCTCTGTAACTGAACGGCATGTTAGATGATATCATCCTCGACGTGCGCGGATCGACCGTGTTCGTGTCTGAATCGCATGAGCAAAGCATAGACTGGCGCGATCGCGTCGATTTGTAAAAGAGCATTTTTCTTCGCAGCTACAGCCTCGACCCGCGGAGTTCAACTGCCGACGCAAGCGATCGTGTTTTTTTTGCGTTGCGCGATATTTGAATATGTGCGTATGTGTTCATGCGATATATTCACGAAGTTTTTTTACGTTTGGAACTGTTTCCATGAAGTTTCGACGTCGCGTACGCGAGCTCAGGAGACGGCAATTGTTTCGTAACGCCGAGTCTGTTTTGCAAAAGACGAATCTGTGCGCCGTGACAGCCTGATTCAGCGCCCCAGGTGTATAAAACACGCTGGAATGATCGATTACGCTGTCTAGTCGATGTTCGCTTTTACGCGCCGGCCGCAGCCGCGGCGCGCGCCTCTCTGACTGTCCTCGCGCGGCGCGGCAGTTAAAAGGATGAGCTCGTCAGTAGTTCATCCTTAAAAAAACGTACTACGCTCTGCCCATTTGCTCATACGCTCATCCTTTTAGATCCTTTCTAAGCTCATATCCTTTCGCTGATAGCCACTACGAAGGTAGCTAGCTAGCTACTTTCGTACCTTCGTACGAAGGTAGCTAGCTACAAGTACGAAGGTAAAACAACTTAGCTACAGTATGATACGTGTACGTGTACTCGTAGCTACAATGCTGTTCGCGGGTCGCCCTTGGGCACGTTTAACGGCGCGCGCGTGGGCCGATTTGCCTTTCAAAATTTTCGCCCCTTGATCGTGAATCTCCGGTCAGCCTCGATGAAAAATAATCACCGATGCGATGAAAATTTCCCCACCGGGAGGACGCGGTTTCAACGTTTTTTTTACCCGACTAATTTGAAACTGGCGAACGTGACCATTAGGGCGACCCGCGAACAGCAATGTACCTGTAGCTAGCTACCTTCGGAGGTACTTTCGAAAGTACCTTCGTAGGCCCTAACAAAGGGCAATGTTTTTATTTTGGAAGATGCGCTAATTCGATTCCACCTAAAAAACCATAGAGTACGAGTACGCACAATTTCGTGTGGAATCTTAGTATGATACAGCATTTTCGCCTAGCGCATAGCGCGGAAGTGAGTGGCGCGTCTGACTGACGCTCATACAAGAAATTAATTTAAAAAACAAATAAGCAAGGGTCCAAGAACTGATCCGCGCCACGCGCTACGATTTCGGCATACAGTAGTTGTAGTTTAGCGCATCTTGTCTACGTGTACGAGTTACAGTATCAAAGTGTACTGTAGGCTACGAGTACTCGTACCTGTAAATAAAACTGAACTCACAATTTCGTTTCCGTTCTTGTTTACAGTCTTGTCGCGCTCGCGCTCGGCGTGATAGGCGGTCGCATGCATGGTCAGCGCGACAAGTACCACTAGAACATTCGATATCATATGTCGACGTGTGTCGCCCACCCATATAGCGCCGTCGTCGGTAACGCCGGCGGGGGCGAGGGAGTCTCTTACAGCTCGTCGCCGCCGTGCACTTCTGACTGTTTTTGCCAACTCCACCACGGGACACCTTCAATTCGCGCGTCCGTCAGGCAATGCAAGGGAGCCATTAGCGAAGTACACATTTCATACTGCAGATGGAAGACTGGCAAGTGATTTTGCACCGAGGCTTGGTAGCCATCATCATCTCCCTATTCGCCTGAAATTTGTTAAAGGAAACTCTTAGTCATGTTTCTCTTCCCAGGTCAACGCTGAAACTGAAGCCATCAACGATGAATATCGCGTCAAGGTGGAAGTCGCGGAACACGTCAACTATGATATCATTGGCAAGCCGAATAAGTCAAGCCTGACACACCTCTCCATCCACTGGGGCCTGCATCGCGAGTGGCTTGACGAATGGTTGTGTTTACCAGATCTTCCACGGGGCCATGAATTCGATGATGTCGACAGCAGCAGACCTGCGATGCGAACTTCTCTAGCGACACGCCCAGGAGATGAAATATTTTTTCGTGGTGGATTCCCGATGCGCTCTGCGCAAGCCAAATTCGAGATTCCTGCTTACTTTGCACCACTTGAACTTGATTTTGTCCTCGTGCGCAAAGATCCAGTCACCAACATTGAGAGCATTGATGGACCGAGAACAAATAATACACGGCATGCAAGTACATTTGCGTTGCCACTGGGCATGGCAGCTGGAGTACCTGCCCCTCTCGGTGCCTCTCGGCTATCGCCTGAAAGAATGGGTCCAGGTTGGGTAAACTTTGCGTTGCATTCTGCGACGGCAACAAAGGTAACCCTCATCCTGCAGTGGACCAACTGTGGTGAAGCCCCAGAAACGTTAGAACTAGCGCTCAATCCCACGACTCACAGAACAGGTGACATCTGGCACGTCGCGCTTCCTTTTGGCATGCAAGAAAGCGTTCTCCCAGTCCCGGTGCAAGGATATTTCACGGATAAGTACCCTATGCAAACTACCACTACTACAGCTGTGTTGTACGGATATAAGTGTGATGGAGACACCACGCAAGACGGTTGGCGATTTCATCCAGCGCAAGTTATGTTCGACCCGCGAGCAAGTCTGTTAGTGCCACCACTTGGTCCTTTCCCAGATCCAAACACGATTGTTCCAAGGTATATGGGCTCCCTTACTGACGTGTTGAATGATGGTGCTTTCCAGCTTGCAAAGTACAGGGCGCAAGATTTTGTAGTCACAACAGCACATGTGCGGCAGATTCCGGCGCAGGAGGTGATTTATGAACTCTCAGTCTCGGACTTTACTGCGCACACTAGTGCTTATCTCCCGCCTGGACAGGCAGGAACATTTGCTGGGGTGCTATCCAAAGTTGACTACATCGTTAGCACCGGTGTAACGACAGTCTTGCTTCAATCTGTATTCACTCCCGGGAATATGCATATTGGTGTCTCTTCAGAAGGGGCGCCCATTAGTTTTTTTGCGCCCAACCCGGCATATGCCAAGTCAGGTGGTAGCCTGGCTGTGCATGAACTGCGGGAAATGGTTCGTGGACTGCATTCGCATGGTATTGAAGTGTTAATGCACACAGTATTGACATATATGGGCGAAGGAACAGATATGGACCCTAACAGTGCCAGTCTCCGCGGCATTGATCCAGTCAGTTACTACAAGGTTGGGTACTCAGGAGTTTTGGAGGCAAATGAATGTGCGCTGGGAGCCGCAGTGCTCGACTCGAAGTCTACAGCAACTCAGGGACTCATTTTGGACGCCCTTCGTCACTGGCGCACAGCTTTTGGCATCGACGGTTTCATATTGCACAGTAGCTGTGACTGTGGTGATTCTGCGTGTCAGGCAAGTCTGCATCCGGTGGTCCTTGAGTCAATTGCACTAGATCCAGTGCTAGGCGGTGTAGGAAAAGGAGCTAGCGTGCGCGTGTTTCTCGGTCCAGGAAGGAATCCAACGTTATCTCCGCATCACTTCGGAGGTTTTGGAGAGGTGAACGCTTCATATGGCGATGGCATTGCGCAGTTTTTTGAACGTATTCCAGGATCTGTAGGTGCCTTCATGTCGTGCATCTGTGGCTCGGCAAACCATTTTCGTAAATCACGGTGCACGTCTCAGGGACACGTGTTGAACACGCTGACGATCTCCCCCAAGGACATGTCACTTGCAGACCTAGTATCTGAGTTAGGGACACGCACTAAATTGGAACCACGACTTTCTGGGGTAGTGCTTCGTTCGATGTTGGTGTGTCTTTTTGTGTCTGATGGCATTCCAATGATATCATCCGGGGACGAGTATGGTCACTCCAGCTTCGGCCAAGTTTCTTCTTTAAGCTCGTCCTTAGAAACTGAACCAACAGTTTTCAGGTGGGATGCCACAGCCAAATACTCTGAGGGAGCGTGTATGCGTTCCTTCATCGCAGCTCTCTGTGCATTTCGTCACCGACGTGCCGATCTCTTTAGTGCTGGGGGGAATAATGTAAGCTGGAGCGGGCTAGATGGGGCAACGCCAAATGCTTGGAATGACCCTCTAGCACCATCTGTCGCAATGTGCCGGCGCACTGCTTCAACACTCTCACGCCAGCTGAGGACGACCACTCAGGATGTTGTCGTGATTTTCAATGGCTCAGCGGAGTTAGTTCCAGCAGTGGTAGGCCATCCACCACCTGGTTTTGTGTGGGTCCGGGTCATAGACACCAGCCTGGTATTTCCATCAGATTGTGCTCTCACGTCTGTGACTCTGGCCGGGCCTCGAGGTACCTACCTTGTTGCGCCTCACACTGTTCTAGTTCTGGAGATGGCCCCTTCTCCTCTGGAACATGTTAATCCAACTGCTGATTTGGCTTACGTTGATCGATAGATAATTCGACGATAGATGATTCAAACACTAAGTAGCTAAGACTAAATCTAGAGACTCTTCTGAGGTACTTCCGGAAGTACCTTCTAAGATACCTTCTAAGATACCTTCTGAGGTATTGAAGTAACAGCCAAATCGCCACATTGGTAAATGGTTGAGGTCATGCTCATGTACCATTCTTTGTGGAAGATGCGTTTTTTATTCTTAGGGCTACGTGTAGTGTACAGCTGTACACGTACACGTACACGTACACGGCGTACAGCCGTACACACAATTCAAAAGCTCACCCACTTCGTTCTACTACGTGTACAGCTGTACACGTACGTGTACGTGTACAGCTGTACACGTACACTTCGTACTTTCGAAAATAAATACTTTACGAAAGTTGGTGTGTAGCTGTGTACAGTACACGTACGTGTACAACTATTACTTTCGTACTTATTCGTACGGAAATACTTTCGTACTTTCGTACGAAAGTACGAAAGTACGAAGGTACTTCCGTACACCGGAAGTACAACTACACGTACAGTACGTACGGAAATATTATCTATCTTCGAAGGTAAGTTGTTACGAAGGTAATAAACTTTATTGTACAGTACGTGTACGTGTACGTGTACAGCTGTACACGTACGAAGATAATAGTACACGTACTACACGTACAGTAACGTACAAGTACTTTCGAAAGTACAACGTACTTATCTATTTCCGGACGTACTGTACACGTACATGTACTGTACACTACGTGTACGTGTACTGTAGCTAGCCAGCTACCTTCGAAGGTACTTTCGTAGCTACTAGCTAGCTAGCCAGCTAGCTAGCTTAGCTACCGAAGGTAGCTAGAATATTTCAGCAACTACCTGTACTGTACACGTACACGTACTGTACTACTGTTTATAAACTACACGTACTGTGTGTGTGTGTGTGAAGATTTATTGTACATGTACGTGTACGTGTACGTGTAGCGTGTAGCCGTGTACGTGTACCTTCATATTCAAAAAAATAACGTAAAAATCTTCGTCTTTGTTGTACGTGTACGTGTACAACTACAACTACTGTACGCGTAGTTGTACACGTACACATACAACGTACACGTACGGAAGTACTTCCGGAAGTATCATACTTCCGGAAATAGCCCTACAACGTACGAGTACGTACTTCGAAGACTCTTCGAAGTACACGTACTGAAGTACTTTCGTACAACGTTGTAGTGTGCAGCTGTGCACTTTCGAAAGTATAGATATCTTCGTACGGAAGTACGGAAGTATTACTGTACCTTCGTACGGAAGTACTTCCGTACATGTGTGGGCTACACGCACGTATTCTATGTACGAAAGTATCTGGTTACAAATGTACACGTACACGTAGCCCTACACGTACACTACGTTGTACTGTGCAGTACGTAAAAAACTGCGTCATATCTGTACGTGTACACGTACGTGTACTGTACAGTACACGTGTACGCGTGTACTTTCGAAAGTACGAAAGTACTTTCGTACTTCCGTAGGTTGGATATCATAGTACGTGTACAGTACATGAGACTGAGCTCTACAACATATCTTCATAAAAATACACTACAATTGTACACGTAGTAAAAATACACTAGTTGTATGTACATGTACACGTACATATCTATCCATCCGGGCAAAACAACAATTACTACAACGCGGTACACGTACTGTACACGTACGTGTACACGTACGTGTACGTGTACAACGTAGTGCGAGCAAACTTCTCTGCGGATAATCCTCTCACGCAGTAAGCAACTCCACGATGTGATCTCTGAGGCCGGTGTGAGCGTCGCGAGCACACGGAGCCGGGGCGGCGTGGAAGTCGCATGCCGTGTCGGACTCCATGAAGAGGATTTGCGCTGCCGCGCCCGCGTGGAAGTTTTCAGAGTCACGTGCGGTTCTCAGCGCGTACGAGATGGGCGCGCCTGCAATGCGGTTCCCGAGGTCGGAGACGAGCGCGACGGAGATGTGGCCCATGATGCGTCGTTTCCAGTAGCTTTTGCTCCTCGCGATGGCGGAGAGCGTGGCCTCGGCCGCGGCAGCGGAGGCGGATTCACCGGCAGGGACAGTTCGGCTCGCACCGTGCTCGGCGAGCTAATACGTACAGTACACGTACAGTATGTGTACAGCTGTACAGTGTACACTGTACAGTACCTTCGTACGAAAGTACTTTCGTACTTTCGAAAGTAGTGTAGTGTACTTTCGTACGAAGGTACTTTCGTACTTTCGAAAGTAGTGTAGTGTACTTTCGTACGAAGGTACGAAAATAGAATAACTTACATGTACGAAAGTACTTTCGAAAGTACTTTCGTACCTTCGAAGGCAGCACTCAACATACCACTACACGTACGTGTACAGTGTACACTACACAACTGTACGAAGGTACAAAGTACTTTCGTACTTTCGAAAGTACTTTCGTACGAAAGTACTCACATACTGTACAGTACTTTCGGAAGTAAATTCTACGAAGGTACGAAAGTACTTTCGTACTTTCGAACGAAAGTATCATACAACACAACTCGTACGAAAGTACCAACATTGCCTCTTTCAAGCTCGAAAAAAACTCTCGGGACAACTCCTGCAGGTCATAGGAGCACGAGTTCGGTAGAATTTAGCTTCTCTTTTTCGAATACTCGGGTATGACCCGAAAGAAAGTAGCTATCATACATCCCGATCTCGGTATCGGTGGAGCTGAGCGTCTCATTATTGACGCCGTGTTAGAGTTAATTGCGTTAAATTATGACGTAAGTGAAGCAACCAAAGAGAGGCACTTCTTGTAAGAGATAAAAAAATACTTTTTCCTCACATTGTCAACGAACAGGTCGTATTGTACACTGGATATCACAGTACACACGCCTGCTTCGAAGAAACTTTGTTCAAAGGTGAGTGTGGATGCGTTCTTGCAGATCGAGTTCGCGTTTTTTTCGTCAACGCGGTTCTTCGTTCCGAAGGGAAACGAGAGAAGTGGATTCGTGTTCGAGGGAGTTGGATACCTCGTCATCTAAATGGGCATTTTCATGTTCTTTTTGCCAACTTGCGTTGTATGTGGGCTACAGTGCGTTCTGTTTTTCCTGAAATCAATAGAATGTGTCTTATTGGACCTGACTGGGTGACATCGAGTAGGCCGCTATGTTGATTAGTGAACGTGGCGTGGACATAGTCCTTCTCGATCAGGTGAGTGATGCGTATGCACTGGCAGTCCTGATTGCTGATGATTTGTCACTTGTTAAGATTTCGTCTCCGGCACTGCTTCTCCGCATGTTTTCTTCAACAAAGATTGTTTTTTATTGCCACTATCCGGACATGCTACTGGCGAAGCATAAATCTTTCGCTCAGGGGGTGTACCGAAGCATCTTTGATGGCTTGGAGCGAATCACAACTGGAATGGTGCGTTATTGCGTGTCTTCTTGTTTAACGAGTACTCACCAACGTACACAAACTTCTAGGCACACCACATATTTGTGAACAGCTATTACACAGCGGATATATTTGCAAAGACATTTGAAAGTGGTTTCGCACGCGGTCGTCAGCCCACTGTTTTATATCCTGCAGTCTCACCGAAAAATGTAAACTTAGTATAATCATATATTTGTATTTCAAGTTTCCAGTTTTCAAGTTTCAGGTCAAGCTCCTGCCAAAATCTCTACTGTCATGTGAATTCCAACACAGGGGAAAGAATATCAAAAGCTAGTGCGTATCTGCTTTGTTCAGTAACGGATAAATGAATCTGATCAACTTTTCTTCTGAATTTAAGCGATTATTTTTTATCCATTAACCGTTTTGAGTATAAGAAGAATCTTGAACTGGCACTGAACGCATATGCAGAATTTCGAACGAAACTCGCAGATCCTTCAGTTCAAGTCAATCGAATTCTCTTTGCCGGGGGTTATGATAGTCGACTTTCTGAAAACGAGGAATGTTTCTTCCAGCTACATCGGCAAGAGTTGAAACCAAATTTTATCTCTCTTTGTGTTTGTTATTGTGATACCTTCAGTGTATCTGCTGCTTGACTGTTGCTGCCGGAAAGCTTGCTCGCTCGGAATATCTGAAGAAGTTGTGTTCTTGCCTTCCATTAGCACGGAAGAAAAAAACAGCCTTTTGCTGCATTGTTTTTGTGTCATTTATACACCAAAGGATGAACATTTCGGTATTGTGCCCATCGAAGCTATGTCAGTCGGGAAACCTGTCGTAGCTTGCAATAGCGGTGGCCCAGTTGAAAGCTGCCGAGACGGTGTGACAGGTTTTACATGTCCTTCTGAACCAGAGGTATTCAATGTTCCATTCAAGGATTTTTTTCTTCTTCTCCAGAGCCTACCCCCTTTCGATTGATCCTCTCGAACAGGAATTTGCACGCGCAATGAATCACTTGGGTGATGGGCATAACAAGGCAGACCGAATGGGCTATTTAGCGCAAGCTCGCATCATGAATGTGTTCAGCAGAAAGTCCTTTGGGGAGGAACTTCATTCTCATTTGACGTACTTGTCATCAACTGCATGTTTCCCAGCCGTCTTTTGCTACCCAGGCAGATTCTTTCTTGTCTGTATTCTGCTGTACTTCATTACTTGGGTTATTCAGCGAAGCACCTTCATAAAAATAGATAGTTCAAAGGATTGATTTCATTTTGTCTAAATAATTACAGTAGCCCTACACGTACATAAAGAACGTATCCCTAGCTATCACCTTTTGCAAATTAGTGTCCCCCCTCTGTGGCTGTGGCCGGAAAAACCGGCCACAGAAAAACGGCGATGCGCGATGCTTGCGCGGCGCAGCATGTCGCGTAAACAACGTCTTTCGAGCCAGTTTTTCGCGTACATGCCGGTTCCGTCGATAGGAAGCGCGAACGCGAACTCGTTTTGACCGAAACCTTCTCGAGGTTTGCGCGCGCGCGCAATCGCGATCGATCGGCCACAGCGAAAAGCCACAGAAAAAACCGGCCAAAGCCACAGAGGGGGGACATCTGCAAATGGTGATAGTGTAGCCCTACGTGTACACGTACTGTCCACATCGCCCCGGCTCCGTGCGCTCGTGAGGCTCACATGGGTTCCATGAATCCCGTCGTGGGGTTGCTTACGACGTGAGAGGATTGTTCGTAGTGTGGTCTGCTCATTTAGATCACATGTTTTGCCCGGATGGGTTAGAGCTCAGTCTTTTTGTAATCAGATACACACTGTACAGTACACACTCCGGACCCCACCTGCGGTAATTTTCGCTAAAAAATACCCAAAAAGCTGTTCGCCTCCCCCCACCGTTCTCGACGCTGATTGGCTGAAGTTTTTGCGTTGACCGCTGCTCGCGACCCCATCGCGCAGATGCGCGCGCGGCGAGGCGCCTACATCGAAACAGACGCATCCTCGACGCGCTCGCGCCCTCGGCAACACCCGTACGAAGCCCCCGAGCGGATTTTCAGCGGCAGAACGCGATCACGCGCGCGCGGAGCTTGGGGCGAGTTAGAGCATCCGCGTTTGGCCGCGATCGGCCTGATTCGCGGTCCGCACCGCGCGCGTCGACGCGCGCGCGCTCCAGACTGAGGGAAACCGCGATTCGCTTCCTTGGCGCCCTGCCCATCGTAGTTGAGAAGCGACCTCGCGCTTCAGGTTGGACAGAACGCGCTCGGACGCGCGCGCAGCTTGGGGCGAGTAGGACGACCCATCGCCTTCATCGCGTGAAAAAAAAAAGCGTTCGCGAAGGTGGCCCGACCGATGAAAAAACAAAAAAGAAGGGCTGAATCGAAAGAGCAGCGCGCCGCGAAACCTATCGACCCTTTGAAAAAGGCCCATTCCGTCTCCCCCCGCTGTTGACTCCCTGTCGATGGAGCAGAATTCCGAGCATATGATTGGACAATTGGAGCAGAATTCCGAGCATATGATTGGACAATTGATAGCATTGACCAATCAGAAGCGTGGAGGAAAACAGGAACTCAAAAAAAAAAGCCAAAATTTGCTACGTGTACGGGCTGAGCTGGGAGTGTACAGTACACGTACGTGTACTGTTTTGCCCGGATGGCTAATAGCTACACGTACAGTACCTTCGTACGAAAGTACCTTCGTATGATAGCTACCTTCGTAGCTAGCCTGGTCATAGGATACAACGTTCGTTGTACAGTACAACGTACTGTACCTGTACTGTACATGTACACGTACAACGTACTTTCGAAAGTACTTTCGTACAACTTTTACAACTTTTTATCCACGTGCGTATGACATATTTATTTCCGTACGTGTACGTGAGAGGATTGTTCGTAGTGCGGTCTGCTCGCTTCTAGATCACATGTTTTACCCGGATGGGTTAGAGCTCAGTCTTTTTGTAATCAGATCTACACACGTGTACGTGTACACGTACAGTACACGTACAGTACAAGGGCATTCATAATTTTTCAATAAATTTTAATCTTTAGTTGTACACGTACTGTACAGTACGTGTACATGTACTTTGAAAGTAAGTTGTTACTTTCGAAAGTACGAAAGTACGAAAGTACGTTGTACTTTCAAGTTGCTTAGGTACGAAAGTACGAAAGTACCTTCGAAGGTAAGTTGCAACTTAGGGGCTACAGTACTGTAGTACACGCACGTGTACACATGGGCAATTCGCTTGCTCGTATCGGCAATCAGTCGTACAGTAGATTCCTCTATAAATACATAAGATAATTCGAAAAAAACCAGCAAAAAAACGTACTCGTGACGAAAAACACGTACACAAGGGTATGCGCGAGCACCCGCGCGCGAAACACTACTCCTCCGCGCGCGATGCACGTCTGCGCGCGAAGCTTTGCACGATGCCACTACTAAGGCATGCGCACAACCCTATGGTGGCGGTTTTTCGAATTTCGCGCGCGTCGCGAAGAAAGCGCAGATCTTGCCAAGAATCGCGATTCGTGACGACCGCGTACCCTTCTCGCGGCAGAGAGCATGAACGCGAAATCCCCCACCATAGGAAGTTCAACCTTGATGCCTGGAACAAGATGGTGCAAAAAAAAATCGTCGCGATCTCATTCGAGGAGGGAGTAGTGTTTCGCGTCGAGGATCAGCTCTTTAAGATCGCTTCATCGTGCCACAACGCCTGGACGGGCTGTAATATCATGATATTGAAGCATTTTCCACTATCGCCCACGCCTCTTTCATCTCTTCTTTCAAGAACATGTCGTGGTACAGACAAACTGGGCACACCCACGTGCCATCATCCTTGAAGTGTTTCGCGCGCGGGTGTTCGCGCGTACACTTTTGTTCGTGTTTTTAGTGACGAGTACCTTCGTACGTTTTTTTGCTGTAGCCCTACACGTGTACCTTAAGGTCACGGTCCGCTACCTGTAATTAAATTTCCCGTGCCAATAGTACGAAATTTAGATAAAAAAGTCGCCGAGGGGTCCGAAAACCGCCTTCCAGGCCTCCTAAAATCGCGAAACTTTGAGAGGGCATTATCGACATGCTGGACAACATCGTGACAAAGTTTCAAATCAATCCGCGCAGCGACGGCGCGTGGGCGCGTACGAAAGTACGTTTTTGAAATTTGTATGCGTATTTAGTATAAATTTCGTACTTTTGGCACGGGAAATTTAATTAGCGGACCGTGACCTTATATAACGTACTTTCGTACGCGCCCACGCGCCGTCGCTGCGCGGATCAGTTTGAATCTTCGTCACGATGTTGTACATTATGTTGCAAATGCCCGCACAAAGTTTCGCGATTTTAGAAGGCCTGGAAA
>NW_003315883.1:570595-579034 GCF_000151265.4 Micromonas pusilla CCMP1545
CNCNAACCACCCCCCACCCTCCCAGCTCCGCCCTGGGCCGCGAACGCCAATGGCATGAATAATCACCTGGAAAATCACCAAAATTGAGTGCGAAAAACCTACTCGTACTCGTGACCGATTGCCCACAGTGATAATTATCAGTTTTTCGCATGGAAAGGACCGGAATTCCGTCACTGCACTGACTCACTGAACGGGACTATCTGAGGCTTCTACCTGACGCATCTATACCTTCGAAGGCTCAGAAATGATCCGTTGCCAAGGAATATAAGTGGAACGCATTTAAGTCCGTGTGTTATGGCCGCAAATTCGCGATATTGCGACCTGCACGTCGGAGGATACCTCCATACGAAATCTTCGAAATCCATCAAACGACACAGGGTGAGTGTTGGCTCGGCTCTTGTACAAGCCGAATTCCAAGCAGATTCGTTCGGTACAAATAGTGCAAACTTTCTAGTCCACACGTGTACGTGTAGTACGATCTTCACGCGCCGAAGTGCGATAACGAAGTCGGCTTCTTTTCTTTTCGGTGCTTTCACTGCGTGTACTGTATTACCAGCATCAGCATCTGCTTCAGTTCCGTTTGCACCAACTGCGCTCTCTACAGAATGGTTAGTATATGACGGTGATTCTTGTCTCACCATACGGCAGGACGGAACGATGGTTCTGAACGGTCCAGGCGAACGTGCTACTCCTCAGCGGCTTTCTGTGACACTGCCCTCATTTACAACTGGTTGTCGGCAAGTTCACGGAGATAGGGCTCCTTCTAGCTCACTTATAATGCTTGAGTGGTCGGGTGGAGTCAAACTTGTGATATGGGCAGCAAGTTCGAACAAAGGTTCCCAAAGGTTTTTGCGTTGGACGAACAGTAACCGTGAAGGTTTTCACATAGAATTTACTGCCCCTGCGATGACTTCAGCTTCGGATGACCTGGTAGATCTCCCAATACCGGCTGCTGAACTTACTGTAGAACTAGATTCTGGATCTCACTGGTACGGCGGGGCTCACCTCCTTCGCCAGCTATGGCCGCTAGAACGTGCGAATTGGGAAGTGGGCCCACTGTATCCATTCGATCATGGCCCAAATGGGCTTGGCTCAGTAGTTGGGACGCACTGGGTTAATAGCCGTGGCTTGCTAGTTGCAGTAGATCCTGAGACACCGATGCTGCATGCAGGTCTAAATGCCCCGCTAGAACAGCGATCCACGTTTACACCGAGATATTTCGGAGTAGGAGTTCAACACGTTACCCAAGAGCTATTGCCTCGAGAGGACCATTCGGCTGAGCTGGGTAATGTGTCTGAAGGGGACGGAAAGTTACGGTTGCAAGCACGAGCGTCTTGGTACGATAGAGGAACTTTGCACCCATGGCAAGATATTTGTTCGTCAGGATATGCCACTAAAGACGACACGATAAAGTATGACACTTGCAACAAATCCCAGAAAAAATCTGTCTCTGGCATGGGTTACTATGATATATGTGTTCTTCGTGTTGCCGTTAGTGCACACAGTGATGTGCGGACTGCAACACTTGCAGCTTTGTCTCCACTACAGTCACCACATCAGATGCCACCTGCAGTCTTCTTTCAGCGGTCGATATGGACAACCTGGGCAACTTCACACGCAGATATTACTCAATCGGACACAGTAGCACTTGCTGAAGCAGTTATTCAGAATGGGTTTCAACCAGGTGTCCTTGAAATAGACGATCGATGGCAGTCACGATATGGAGATCTTAAGTTCGACTCGTTGAAGTTTCCACACCCCAAGCAAATGATTGAACAACTTCATGAACTTGGTTTCTTGGTAACTTTATGGGTCATGCCATTTTTGCAGGAATCATCATCTGCCTGCTCAGAGGCAAAAAGACTTGGATATCTCGTTGACGGGGGGAAACCTCCGAGCATCGTGAATGAAGTTTTGGTGGGTGGACTTGGTGAAAGGTTTGGGGCCTCCATCAAAGTCCTTGTTGATCAATACGATTGGCCACCAGGCCACTGGGAAGGTGGTGGAGGAGGCGGAGTGCTGTACTCTGGCCAGCTGCGATGGTGGGGAACCCAACCAGTGCGGGCCATCGACTTGACAAATGACGAAGCTGTTGAATGGTTTGTACGTCGTTTGCAAAAGCTTCAACTTGAAATCGGTGTTGATGGCTTCAAGTTCGATGCCGGCGAGCCATGTTTTCTGCCTAAAGGCGCCCTCACTCGACGGCAACTTAGATATCCTGGGGAGTACACTCAGCTTTGGGTTCATAAAGTTGCTAGTTGTTTTCCTCTTTCTGAAGTGCGAAGCTCAATGTGGACTTCTGGCTACGGTGGATTGGTTCGAATGGGTGATCGTGATACCGTGTGGGGTGTTGAAAACGGCTTGCAGTCCCTCATTCCAGCCTTATTAACATCCGCTGTTCTAGGATACCCATTCACCCTACCAGATATGGTTGGTGGAAATGCATATTGGGGACAATTTCCCGATACTGAGTTAATGATTCGTTGGGCGCAGGCGAGTGTTTTGATGCCGGTTGTTCAGTGGTCAATTCCGCCATGGAAGGTCAGCATCGAGGCAAAGGAGGCGTGTTTTGCAGCACAACGGATACGTGAGAAGGTACTTCTTCCTAGAATAGAAAAACTTGCAGCGAGTGCAGCAACGAGCCTGCTTCCAATTTGCCGACCAATATGGTGGCTTGACCCTTTGGATCCCGAAACATTTTGTATTGACGACCAGTTTGCTATTGGTGTTGATGTGGTGGTTGCACCTGTTGTGCAGCAGGGTGCGCGCGAGCGAAGAGTGTATCTACCACGTGGGCAATGGCTTGAGTGGAGGGATATTGCAGGGATCGATCATTGCCAACCACACACGGGGCCTTGTTGGATTGTCGTCGAAGCTCCTTTGCAGAAGCTGCCCATTTTTGTTTTAGTCCACTCAGACAATTAGTATTTGGGCTACTGTACAGTACACGTGTACACGTACGTGTACACGTACATGTACCAAAAGTACAGATAGAGAGCTAAACTACAAGTGTACTTCCGTACTTCCGAAGAACTTTCGTACGAAAGTCCGTATAGAATACTTCCGAAAGTACACAACTACAGTACACATACAGTACAACATTTATCAATTGTGGTACAGTATTTGAGTAGAGTGTGTGTAGCTGTGTACGTGTAGATACTAGCTAGCTACGTAGCTAGTAGCTATCAGCAGGGGATAACTTTTAATAGTAAATAAATATTTTACTTAGTTTTTCGAAAGTATTTATTTTTGCGGGGCGAGCGGAATTAGACCGGCGATTATGAGTTAAAACTGCAGTACTTTGAAATACTTATTTATTTACTTTTTTTTCCGGCAGTCATGTACGTGTACAGTATTTACGTGTACTAATATTGTCGAAATTTTAATAGTCATCCCCTGGTAGCTAGCTAGCTACCTTCGGAAGGTAGCTAGCTACCTTCGTACGAAAGTACGAAAGTACGAAAGTACGAAAGTACCTTCGAAGGTACACGTACACGTTTATGTGTACACGTAGTCTAGCTAGCTAGCTAGCTAGCTAGATATTTCCGTACGAAAGTACACTACTTCCGGAAGTACGTTTCGTAGTAGCTATCTTCGTACGAAAGTACTTTGTACTCTACAACGTTGTAGACCTGCCTAGCTAGCTAGCTAGACTATCCTTGAGAGTGTACTCTGTATAGTGTACAGTATACGTGTAAGGTACGGAAGTACAGAAGTGAGAAAGTACTTCCGTACTACGAAAGTACTTTCGAAAGTACGAACGTACTACGTGTACACGTACTGTATGTGTAGTTGTGTACCGAAGGTACTTCTGACAAGTGACAGTAGCGCAGTAGCTAGCTAGCTACTACCTTCGTACGAAGGTACGTGTACAGGTACTGTAGTCTACTACTGTACCTTCGAAGGTACTTTCGTACGAAAGTACTTTCGTACTTTCGTACTTTCGTACTTTCGTACGAAAGTACTTTCGAAAGTACGAAAGTACAAGTATAAAGATAGATAGGGCTAGAGACTGTCAGGCTTCACCCGACTGCTCACTTTTTATATTACGAAGGTACTTGTATAAACACGCACTAGGGTACCCTACGTGTACAGTCGAGCATCGCGTTGGTCTACAAAGCAACACAAAGTCTTTCAAGCTCCGGTCAAGTAAGTCAACTGTACACGTACACGTCTTTCAAGCTCCGGTCAATTACCTTCGGAGGTACCTTCGTACACGACTACACGTACACGTACACGTGTACGTGTAGCCCTAGCTACCTTCGAAGGTACTTTGTACTTCCGTACGAAAGTACTTTCGTACCTTCGAAGGTACTTTCGAAAATACTTCCGGAAGTACCGTGTACAGCGGTACACGTGTACACGTACGTGTACAACGTTGTACACGTATCATAATGTTGTACAGTACAGTAGTAGTGTACTTCCGGAAGTATAGAAATATAATTACTTTTGTCCAACCGAATGTCCTGAAAGAGTCACATTCCTGGCGCGCGCGCCCCTCGCGATCGCGGAAAGTGCGGAATTCGCCTAAAGAACCTCGTTCGGCGTTCCTTGTAACGTGATTCACTATTCCCCTGATGGAAAAACAGTGAGATTTCGTTTTGCGCACTCAATCTATACTTCCGGACGTCCGTGCACAATTTGAAGTCGACAGGCGCGGCGACGGCGCGGTAGCGCGCGCGCGAGTACGCGCGGTCGGTCGAAATCGTCGACCGAACTCGCCAATCTCGGTTCAAACTCCCCGACTTTTTGTACGAGAACGACCGCATAGCGCATTCAGTTCGGATTTTCGATGGGACGTACAAACAAATCGGGACCTAACGGTTAAAATTCTGGCAGTGCTTTTATTCAGGACAACACGTATCGTACTCGACGAAATCCGAAAGTTGCTAATAATGGATACCTTCGTAGAATACACGTACGTGTACAACACTACACGTACGTGTACATGTACAACGGTTACAGATAGCTCAGTATCAGATCTATCATACCTTCGAAGATAATACACACATGTACGAAAGTACGAAGGTACGAAAGTACTTTCGTACTTTCGTACGAAAGTACTTTCGTACTTTCGTATCTATTTTCGAAAGTACTTTCGAAAGTACTTTCGTACTTTAAAGTACAGCTGTAGTGTGTGTAGCTGTGTACAGCTGTACACGTACATGTACACTTACACTACAACGTTGTACCTTCGGAGGTACAGCTGTATCTATCTTCGGTGCAGTGATAGATATTCAACTGATATTCATATCATACTACCGTACAATATTGTACACTACAGTAGGGCTAGTTAGCTACGTGAGCTGCGTTTTTAGTGTGAGTTGTGTAAATTATATTACACAAAAACTGAGCTCTAACCCATCCGGGCAAAACATGTGAACATCAGCGAGCAACCTAGCGAGAAAAAGCGACCGGGAGTCGCTGAAAAACTCGTTTTTAGTGTACACGTGCTGTACAGTACAGGAAGTGTAGATCTGATTACAGGAAGTACACGTACAGTACGTGTACAGTACGTGTAGTCGTGTACATTGATGGGCCTGGCTGCTTTGATCGAATACCAGAGCTTCCCGAAAAGACCTGACGAGAACGGAAGGACACGAAACGTCACTCCGCACACTTTGTGCCGAATCGAGCTCCGGCTGCGATCTTGCTTCGTCTGGCAGTCGCGTTTGAAGTTTCTTTTTTTCTTTCATCTGGCTAGCATATTTGATTCGCCGCTGCACGACTCCGGCGCAGTTGTGAATAGCCGGGTGAGAACTCGCATCTCCCTCGAAATGACAAGACCTTTTCTCCCGCTCGATAAGACTTGCGGATTCCGACAGTTCGCCACGTCCGGTCTTGAGGCAGCGTGCACGTGCGGCGACACTTCACACGTCAGACATCCGCTATGAAATGTCCTGCGAGCATCTATCGTTAGGTCTCCTCTTACCGTTCATACCCGAGATTTTCTGTTAATGAAAACTTTTTTGTCGTCGAAACTCTTTTGACAGAGCATGAATCAACACTTCGATTATGACAACACATTCGATTATGACAACGATGACAGCGCTGCCGACACTGGAGATACGATTCCCTCACTACTCCACTTTGGCGGCCAGGGTTATCCCTACTTTTCGTACCTCAGAACATCAGTCACTGGAACTGTTGCCGATGACAAGTCTTACGTCTCTGCTGCTTTGACAGCAGACACTGCAGATGAGCTTCTTCACATGCTGGACCTTGAGCGGGACTGCGTTGAGACGAATTCGTTGGCGACGCATCTCCCGGTCAACTTCCGTTCGATTTTTGCATCCGAGGTTTTATCAGTTTATTCACAAAGGGAATGTCCAACACAAGGTGGGCTAAAGCAGAAGTCGCATGTCGTATCGCCGACATTGTCTTCGCCTTCGTCTCCTGCAGAACTTTCCGTTGACAGGGACCAGGATCAGTTTTCCTTTCAAAAGTACATCGATAATAAGTTGGAAGTATCGGTCACGGTGCCTATTGCAGCTCTCTTGGCGAGTGCCCCAGTGTCAAGCCCACTGATTTTTGTCTCTCAAATAGTTGATCTTGCTCATCATCTTGCAGCTCTGGAGCATGGCACTTACTTTTCCCCACTTGGCACTGCCATTGGACACTCCCAGGGAATCGCGGCCGCTCTCATCGTCGCCGTGGCGGATAATGTTCAAAGTGTCACAGCGATAGGAAGGAGATGTGCACAATGCTTGCTTTGGAGCGGTGTCAGAGCACAAGCTGTGACAGCTCACGCGACAGCTCTCACGTCACCCAAAGTTGGCACAGCACACGTTGCCCTGGAGGGAAACACTCACGTCTGCATGACATGTGTCTCCGGGATGCATGTCATGGCGCTCGAGAAGCTCGTAGATAACTTCAATAGGGAACTTCCTCACTCTACACGCCTGGGCATCTTCCTGAACAACGGGGAAATGTCTAATGTCGTTGGTGGTGCCCCTCTTGGCTTGTGCTTATTTCGACAGCACATCAACGATTCTTTGAACAAAACGAAAATCTGCTTACGAGGTGTCGCGACTACCGTACCATTTCACGGTGGTGTATACCTCGCAAGCATGGTAAAGTTATTCCCAAAAGATATATTTCGCAGGAGAATGACCGTCTCTCAACCGACCATAGCCTTGAAAGTTCTGGCTTCTCAATTCTCAATAGTCGATGAGACCATGGTTAGTGCATGTCTGTCGCCTCCACCGCACATTGATGTGGCGTCTCCAACAAGAGGTGCTGAAATTTTCACCCAAAGAATTGGCGATCCAGCGGCAGAGGCGTTAGTACATGCCCTCGGCTGCATGCCTGTGTCTTGGCCAGAGAGCATTTCGTTTTGCCTTATCCTCACAGGTGCCCGTAGCAACAACTCTGGCCTAAAGTTTATATGTTTACATTTTGGCCCATTAGGCAGTGAATTGATGATAAATCGAGTATTACATGATATTGTCAGGTGCTTGTGGGCGTCTGAAGATGGAAAGTCCATCTATCAATCACAACTTCATGGACTGCCAGGTGCGTTGCTTCCGATCGTACTTCGCGCAGTCGCCACTGTTACCGGATGTGCTGACAATACAATCAACCCTGAAGTATCACTTATTAGCTCGCTAGGACTTAAGTCCGCGGATGCAGTTTGTATCGCGACGAAATTACGGAATGAGCTGCATCGCACGGATATTAATGACATATTATTATTTAACTTCCCAACTGCTGCCGCTGTTGCAAGGTATTTAGCTGGCAGTGAAGTTAAAATTCCATATGCACCCTTGAATGTGTGTGAGAATATCACGGAGAACAGAGACATTTGTTACGTTTCAATGGTTGATTCTCTGAACGGCGTGGTGCCGTCGTTGTTTGATACAATCGAAGTGCTCACTTCGTCACGACACCTGGGTGACTGTGATACAGATGTCGCTCAAGCTTCAGCCTTTGGTAGTATCATAGACAGCATTGAATGTTTTGATCCGAGGTTGTTTGGCATGCGAGTTGCCGAAGCAATCAACACGGACCCTCAGCAGCGAGTATTGCTACTTACTGCGGTAAACGCAGATGTAATGTCTTGTATGGAAAAAAAAGCTATTGGTGTCTACACTGGAATGTCATACGTAGATTACGCAAAAATTATTGCAAGAGATATAAATGGATTTACGTCTCAAACCGCATCAGGAACATCACAAAGCGTCGCGTCTGGTCGACTGGCATACACATTTGACCTGAAAGGACCGGCCCTCAGCATTGACACCGCATGTTCGTCGTCGCTCGTTGCTGCGCATATCGGCACACGTGCCGTTGGCACGCGGGAATGTGCCACTGCAGCCATTTGTGGTGTCAACCTCACGCTTCTCGCGTACACAACCGCAATGTTTCAGCGAGCCGGCATGTTGGCCCCCGATGGTCGGTGCAAGACTCTCGATGCATCCGCTGATGGCTATGTCCGAG
>NW_003315883.1:579454-622324 GCF_000151265.4 Micromonas pusilla CCMP1545
ACGAGCTTGCACTTACACGGCACTGGCACGTCGTTGGGTGATCCCATCGAGATCGGCGGCGCGCTCGGCGCGCTTGCAGATGACTCGCGCGTCCTCGTGTTGGGAGCTGTGAAGTCATGGATCGGGCATGCAGAATGCGCCGCCGGCGCGGTTGGACTTGTACACGCGGCGACCAACCTGGCGTCTGCTCGCATGTCAAGTGTTGCACACCTTCGTTTTGTCAATTCGCACGTGGCGAGCGCCATGTCCGTGGCTAATATAACAACAGGACTTCCAAAAACTCTTCAGTCGCACGGTCTTAAGTCACGTGTTGCGGGCGTAAGTTCGTTTGCATTTCAGGGCACGAACGCCCACGCAGTGGCGCACACGGGTGTTGTGCCAAGATTAGTGGCGCCAATTGTGCGTGTTTGCGTGCTCACGGAGATGAGGTGTTGGATCAGTCCAGTTGCGCAAACACTGGTAGGTAGTGTAAAGAGCGCGTTGGAAACCAATACTCACTTCGCGATCTACGCAACTTCAAATGAGTCGCCACTCTTTGTGTCCATGCTCGACCATTGCGTGAGAGGCCGCGCACTTTTCCCCGCGACAGGCTTTCTCGAGGCCGGATCCCAGGCAGGATCTGTAGCCACATCAAATCATGGAATGACCGATTCCATCGCGCTTCATAATGTGGTGATATCAGCCCCACTGATGCTAAAGAACGGCACGCATACAACGGTGATAAGGCTGGACGTTGATGCAGACATTGGGAAGTTTGTCATCAGGGATGAAGACAGCATGAACCCGCAGTGCTTTGGCGTTTTGCATCGTAAATCTCCTGCTATTCGTGATCGACTCAAACATGTTGATCTTTCGTGTGAAGCGTTTGCGGATACATTTGTAAAGCTCACCACGGATATTCAGACTGCATCACACAGTACAGTGGGAACTGCATGCGTAGAAATCGAGGGTCGTCAAACCAACCCCGCCGTACTCGACGCAAGCTTTCAACAAGACATTTGTTTCGGGGGAAGTCTCGATGTCAAACAGACATGCATTCCAGTCCAAGTGTATGCATACACATGTGACACATGCACCACGCGCATCAAGGTGTGGGCGTCATCTTTTTGCCACGACAACGCAAAAGCTGGGCTCAGCGCCGGAACAACTGGCAGTCACTACATTTCGGGGTCAACAATGATGATGTGTGTGGGTTTGGTTTGCAAACCTATGCGATCTGGATCCGCAGTGCTCAGTTATCCAGTCGCTCGGTGTATGCGCACTCAATCTTACGTGGTTAGACGCTTCACAAGACCTACATCCGTTCAAGTGAAAATTCGTGACAGGGAACTGATGGTCCGGGAAATGACAAACATTTATGCAAGCCGTAATATCGGAAGCATGCTGTGTGCTTTGCAGACCATCAATTCGTTTTCATCAAGCCTCGTGCGTGTATCAGCTAGCTCAGTGTCGCAAGCTGCTATACGTACAGTCACCACCGAAAATCCGGCGATACAGCTAGGTATTGACAGTAATGCGATCTACTCATATCGGCTCCTCGAAACGAATCGGAACAGCACATGGACCACCCCTCGCACTTACTGTCGTTTGATACATGATCTTGCGAAAGATGGCTCCGCGTCCGCACTTCCACGATCGATTGTACATGAGAAGGATTACACTCGGCTGGGCCTGTTATCTGTACACACACATCAGACTTTATGGGTTGTGACGGGGGGGACCGGATCGCTCGGTGATTTGGCGAGCAATTGGCTCGCGGATCACACTCCTGGTCACATTTGCGTCACGGGCCGTGCTGGAAAAGTGGCTACCAGACCTGCTGCGATAATGACGTCTAGAGATGGAGTTTGGACGCTTACTCGTAGCGACGCGGGTTTGGTCAATGAAACTCTGCACCTCCAGTTCGGGAAGCTCGAGGGCATTCTTCATGTGTCTGGCGCCCTCGATGATGCATGCTTGACAAACCAAACATCTGGCAGAGTGCGCAAGGTATTTGCTCCCAAGTTGAGCGGTGCAGAAAATCTTCACAGGTTTTCAGCTGGTCTGCACTCGGTGGAATTCACAATATTATTCTCATCAGTCACTTCACAACTTGGATCTGGCGGACAATCTAACTACTCTGCTGCGAACGCGGCACTGGATCAACTTGCGGACAAAGAAGCGCACTCTGGCATCCCAACAGTAAGTGTGCAATGGGGAGCGTGGGATGATGTTGGGATGGTGGCACGCGACGAGCATGCCAAGCGCAATCTCACACGTATCGGTCTGGTGGCAATGTCGCCCGCCGAGAGCCTCGATGCTCTCGGGTCTGTGATGGGGTCAAGCGGTGTGCAAACTGTGTGCCACTTTGATTGGTCTCAAATCGTTCGCTCGCTGACGGATCGACCTTATTGTTTGAACTTTTATGGGGAGTATATTCAGCCAATGAAAACATCTAGCGACGATGCAAAGATGCCATCGATGACTTTGAATAAGGCTTACACGAAGACGGAGTCGGCCGTGTATGAAGGTGTCAGGTCCATTGTCAGAGAGATTATTGGATGCGATGTCGGCATGCAAGAACCTTTAATGGAAGCAGGCCTCGACTCCATCGTTGCCATCGATCTCGCCAACACCATATCGGAAAAGTTTGACCTGAGACTTGCTTCAACACTGGCGTTCGATTATCCGACTATCGCGTTGATTGCCGTACACGTAATGTCAAAGATGCAGGTCCAGACAAGTGTCGAGCAAGTGAAATCCCGGATTGAATTTCCTGCAGAAATCTGGGAAGTAACTCAGATAAACATTAGGTCGACGGCTGGTTACCTGTCGGACATGATGACCGCCCCTATTCATCATGATCTCGTACGTGCAATACCCACAGAACGTTGGGACATCGACATCATCGATGGTCATCTCCATGAAGTCAGGTCACGCATGGGGAATATCATGCCTAACGTAGATAGGTTTGACATCGAGATATTTAGCGTACATGCTTCCGAGGCAACCATCATCGATCCTCAGCATCGAGTCCTGATCATGGAAAGCATTTCCGTGATGAATTCGAATACTGAATGGATTTCTCGAAACACAACAGGTGTATACGTTGGCACCGCATGGACGGAGTACAACTACCATACGATCACATGCAGAACACCCGTGAATGCATACAGTGCAACCTCAGCTGCGCTGAGTGCAGCGTCTGGTCGACTGGCATTCACATTTGACCTGAAAAGACCGGCCCTCAGCATTGACACCGCATGTTCGTCGTCGCTCGTTGCTGCGCATGTCGGCACACGTGCCGTTGGCACGCGGGAATGTGCCGCTGCAGCCATTTGTGGTGTCAACCTCACGCTTCTCGCGTACACAACCGCAATGTTTCAGCGAGCCGGCATGTTGGCCCCCGATGGTCGGTGCAAGACTCTCGATGCATCCGCTGATGGCTATGTCCGAGCCGAGGGCTGCGAGATAATCTTGCTCGCGGCTTCGTCTGATGACGTAACGCAACTAAGTGTCGCACTTGGCGGTTCGGCAGTAAACCAAGACGGGCGATCAAGCTCGCTCACAGCACCAAACGGTCCCACTCAACACGCTGTGATCAAGTCCGCACTGCTTGACGGTCGCTTCTCAGCTTCTGACGTGACGAGCTTGCACTTACACGGCACTGGCACGTCGTTGGGTGATCCCATCGAGATCGGCGGCGCGCTCGGCGCGCTTGCAGATGACTCGCGCGTCCTCGTGTTGGGAGCTGTGAAGTCATGGATCGGGCATGCAGAATGCGCCGCCGGCGCGGTTGGACTTGTACACGCGGCGACCAACCTGGCGTCTGCTCGCATGTCAAGTGTTGCACACCTTCGTTTTGTCAATTCGCACGTGGCGAGCGCCATGTCCGTGGCTAATATAACAACAGGACTTCCAAAAACTCTTCAGTCGCACGGTCTTAAGTCACGTGTTGCGGGCGTAAGTTCGTTTGCATTTCAGGGCACGAACGCCCACGCAGTGGCGCACACGGGTGTTGTGCCAAGATTAGTGGCGCCAATTGTGCGTGTTTGCGTGCTCACGGAGATGAGGTGTTGGATCAGTCCAGTTGCGCAAACACTGGTAGGTAGTGTAAAGAGCGCGTTGGAAACCAATACTCATTTCGCGATCTACGCAACTTCAAACGAGTCGCCACTCTTTGTGTCCATGCTCGACCATTGCGTGAGAGGCCGCGCACTTTTCCCCGCGACAGGCTTTCTCGAGGCCGGATCCCAGGCAGGATCTGTAGCCACATCAAATCATGGAATGACCGATTCCAACGCGCTTCATAACGTGGTGATATCAGCCCCACTGATGCTAAAGAACGGCACGCATACAACGGTGATAAGGCTCGACGTTGATGCAGACATTGGGAAGTTTGTCATCAGGGATGAAGACAGCATGAACCCGCAGTGCTTTGGTTTCTTCTTTTTCTATCATCTTAGCTTCTTTTCATCTCGTTTTCGATGTGCTACAGTTGCTGGCCTTAATGATTTTTCTGAGCTTGACCAATGCATACATACGAACATCGACGCCGATGTCTCATACCTTCGTGCACCTGGTCCCGGTCTTCACAGTGATACCAGCAGTTTCTCTTTGAGTTTCTGCGTCGTTACTGTTGCAATCGATGGTCTATTTTCTGTTGCCTTCAAAGCATACGCCAAACACACAGAGGGTTCGTCTTCATTTTTTTACCGATACTCTCAGCGCGGTAATATGCACAACTGTGACGTGATTTTCGCGGATGCCCGTGATAAAACCTCGCTTACAATTCTTGGGATCTTAGGTGATCATCACGCGCATTCACAGTTGACTAAAACAAATTTGCCTCAGACAGATGTTAAGGAGCTCAATCCTATTTCACTTGCCATTCCCGCTACAGCAGTGCGTCGAACAACCCATTATCAAAGGACATTCATGTTTCGACAAGTTGATAATGTATTCTCTAGGAATACGCGTCCGACGCTCACTGCTCTCGCAATCTCTCTCATGCAAAACGGCGTAAAAACCTCCACTACATTGACAGCTACGTGTGACATCAGAATAAACTATAAGAAGCACCATGAGTACCTGTGCGCAGCACTTCGGTGCATAAGCGAAGAACACAGAGTAGAATGTTTGATGAATTCGAATGTTACTGCTACCTTAGCGTTGATGGCAGCGCTACGTGAGTCCGAGAATAATGTCGGAGTGCGGAGTGACGAAATGGAACAGAAAACTACAATTAACAGAGCAAAAAAAACGGCATCCACCCGCATTCAGATAAACTATATGCAATCCACAATAGCATACGACATGGGGAATTCATTTAATAGTTGTCTAGTCATCACTGGTGGTTTAGGGTCCCTTGGCAGAACCATTATAGATGATAATAACAAAAGTTGTGTTGAATACAACATCATTGCGCAGAGTCGTAATGGTCGTTCAAACATTAACTTTAGCAATTTTTTGTCATGCAAACGTGGTAGCTTTAGTGCGGTAGCAGGAGACGCTTCTAGCACATCTGCCGTTAACTTTCTTTTCCAACGTTTCATGACTGAGCGCAATCTGGTCGTCCTTAGAGTAATCCACGCGTGCGGCACCCTTTCAGATGCCGATGTCACACAAATGTCCAAAGGAAAAGTGCAAACAGTTTTCGCTCCAAAAGCCGTGGGCGGCAGATCCATTCTCTCTGCAACTGACTGTTCACCTGTATCATGCGTGGTAGCTTTCTCATCTATCACCGCCGCATTTAAATCCCGTGGTCAAGCTAACTATGCAGCTGCGAATGCGGCAATGGATGATGACTTTGATATGAAGAATAGTGCGGGTGTACCGGCGATGAGCATAAGATGGGGGCCATGGAATGGCAGTGGAATGGCTGTAGATAATCACGCAGCCCGTTTCATCGAGGACAAGGCGGCTGCAATGGGTATCGGCATGATTGTACGCGATGATGGACTACACATATTAAATAGAGTTACGCGACGGTTGGCAGCTGGCATGAACAATGCACGGGGGGGTATCATCTTGTGCGCATCGGTGGCAACATGTCCATGTACTAACACAGAGACAATATCCTTGACTTCAATGCCCAAAACTACAATCGAGCGCTACATAGTGGGTGCAGTTGCCGAACTCATCGGGTCTGAGTTAAACCTGAACGACACGCTGTTTGCTGCTGGTCTTGATTCTCTCGATGCTATCGAGTTGAGTCAACGTTTATCGAACATCTTTGGTGTGGCATTGCCGTCTGTCCTTGTCTTCAACTACCCAACAATTGCGGCTGTAACAGCTCGTGTTGCGGCCGTCGTTGGCGAACCATCGGATGTTGTGTATCACTCGGCTACTAGAACAATCGACAACGGCTTCATGAACAGTCAGATTGTTTTTGTCGGCCTTGCTGCCGGTCGATGTACAGCAAATGGCTTTAAGGACAGCGTCACAACAACACCAAAAGATCGTTGGGACACAGATATAGACATCGATGACTCCACGTGTTCTGGATCTGTACTAAACCCCCGTTTCAGCGTGTTCATGGAGAATATTGTGTTGTTTGATGCGATCGCATTCGAAATTCGTGACATCGAGGCTGTGTCAATAGACCCAACTCATAGATTACTCACTGAGGCGGCATCAGAGACATTGAATCCGCTTCTCCAACCTGCATCTTCTTCGTTTGCAATCGGTGTGTATGTAGGTGCAGTTTCTACACACTTCGCTTCCCTTCATCCCACATTTTTGCCCACCGCGTACTCAGCAACAGGACAACAACCAAGCGTTGCATCTGGACGGATCTCTTACTGTTTCTCTCTTGTTGCCCCGGCAATCACAATTGATACTGCGTGCTCCTCTTCACTGGTGGCAGTACACATGGCTAACTTACATATTCGTTTAGGACGACCTTTCGGAATTCATGTTGATACTGCGATGATAGGGGGAGCACACCTAATGTTATCGCAACAACAATCGCGACTATGCCATATGGCAAATATGCTTGCAGAAGACGGTAGGTGTAAAACACTAGATGCGAACGCGGACGGATACGTCCGCGGTGAGGCAGTGCAAACTGTTGCTGCGGTAAATCATGAGGCACAACTAAATAATGACACAAAGATCAAAAGAGAACACGTTGTCATCATTCTCGTGGGTGCTGCTGTGAATCAAGATGGTCGTTCTGGATCACTTACGGCTCCTCGTGGACCATCACAAGGTGATGTGATTAATCTTGCGCTATTAGGATGTCTCATTAGAGTCTCGAGCTTGCAGATGCATGGCACTGGAACCGCATTAGGTGATCCTGTAGAGTTGACTGCTGCATTCTCCTCTATTTTGTCAACATTTGATCGAAATACAATTCACTTTTCGCTTGATGCTGTGAAAACTCGTTGTGGACATGGCGAAACTGCAGCTGGCCTTACATCACTTACTGCATCACTACATCAACTTTCGGGTCTTGATCGCACTGCGTCTATATTTCATGTGCGCACGCTTAATCCGCATATTGAACATGCATTGGGTGTGCATATTAGTCAGGTTCTGAGGCAACATGCGTCTACGTTCGACCCATTCGCAACTGGGGTGAGTTCATTTGCATTTCAGGGTACTAATGCACATGTTATTGTTCACGCTGACCTATCGCAAAACACATGGCCGTTGTTGGCGATTAGTGTATGCACGGCCACATTCGGTTCGTTTGACCGAGTGAGGTACTGGCCAACACCAATGCAAATGGCAAGTGGTATAAGGATGTTGATGCTGAATTCCTCTAACATGAACAGCCCTGGGACTGAAATAACGCAAATTTTTGCCTGCCCTGGTATTGCACCCGACACACTCGATCATGTTGTCGGCGGGCGGTCCATCCTTCCCGGCGCTGCGTTTATAGAAATCACGCATGCAGTAGCACTAGCATGCGCAAACCATTCATCGGAAATAACAATTTCTGGAACAAACCAAATTGTCGCCAAGGGACTTACCATTTCTCGCCCGCTTCAGCTGAAATCGGCCAAAATACTTCCATCACTACAGATCTCAATCAGTACAGGTGGAAAAATATCAGTAGAGGCCGACAAAAGGATCAAGACGCGCATGCTTGCATCATGCAAAATGAGAAGCTCTTGCAGCGTGGCCAATTACGAAACAGCTAGTGTAAACTTTTCTACTAGCTTGTGGTCAAATTCGATGCATTTCCTCACAGCGCATGTGGCAGCAAAACCGATCCAAGTGATGGACACATGCACTCTTGACTCATGCTTTCAATCTGCACAGCATATACATGACTTTACAACACACGATGAAGATCCTAGGGTACCCGTATCAATCGCTTGCTCTGTTTACGCAACATTGAACGGGCGTTCGTGCGGTCAAAATTTACATGTCGCTGTCGACACACAATGCCATGCACAGACCGAACTGTCTTTGACAGCGTCTTTTGCAATATCAATGCAAGACAAATTGCTCGTGCAAGTAATTGGTTGCATTGCGAATCGCATGCGTGTCACCCAAAATATACAATCATCAACAAAAGTCGTGGGCATGAAAAAAAATAGCGCGATAGTGTACACAATCACTAATTTTGCATTGCCTTTAGATTCAGTATCGTTCGCTCGTGCTGGTGCAGAAAAAAACAAAATCCCATTATTACAGCGCTGGCGGAATGCCGAGAGGATAACATTCAGCAGAAGTAGGGATAGTTATCGTCGGACAACTACAACAATTTGTATATCACATGCACTCGCTGCACAAATTGGCCATCGCGGGGCACGCCTTGATATTCAATCACGACTATCTACACATGATGATCCATGTGATGATTCGATATGGTCACTGTTGCGTTGTGCATGGCGCGAGTCATTCTTAGATTATATTGAACTTGAAGTTAGTGATGCTAATGCTGCACTAAAAAACAACAATGACAACAACTCTGCACGTGGAAACTTTGAGTGTATTGAATGCCACGAGTGCGGTATGATCGCACGCATGTGTACAAATCGCATAATAAATCCTCTTCAACATACAATGACAGTTGTACCCCCAATCTCAAATACGAATGAGGCATCTGAGTTCTTGCGGCACATATTGACGAGAACGAATAAAACGCCTATTACAAACCTTTTTTTGGCTGATATCGGTCTGGCCAAGTATTGTTATCTCCCTCTTGCACAAGAATGGATGATCACTGGTGGAACCGGTGGAATCGGTCTTGAAATAGCCGGCTGGATAATGTCGCGCAATAAAAATCCAGTTGCGTATACACCCCTTGGTGTAGAGCTCCTCGGCAGAACCGGCCGTGTGGCTTCATTGCTGACATCAAATGACACAATGTGCACAGCTACACTCACGTTTGTCAGATCCGACGTCACACGATCCGAAGATTCAACTTGCTGTAAACGTGCACGTTCTCCAATATACCTACATGCAAGTGGAGTGTTAGCGGACTCTTCAGTCATGCGGCTCACTGCTGGAATGACGCGTACAGTATTCGCTCCAAAGAGAAACAGCATGCTACATGTCGTTGATCATCTCTGCGATGTGCATTCAATTACCATGTTTTCTTCTCTCGCGGTGATCGGATCACCAGGGCAAGGCAACTATGCCGCTGCAAATGCATCTACTGATGTCCAAGCAATTAGGACGCGTAGGTGTGGATTACCATCATGTTCCGTGCGTTGGGGCGCATGGGGTGGTGGATTTGGCATGATCACTACATCTAGTGGTCTTGCCACGGCAAATGCATCTGGTGTGGGTGTTATCCATCCCTCGAGTGGAGCAGAAACTTTGATAGCTCTCGTGTCCAATCAGGCTGCAAGGGATTACGTCGTGGCAGACTTCAATTGGCCAAGATTCTTGTACTCTGATTGTGAAGGTCATTCACCTGCTAATGATAATTTATTTTCTGTTGCCAAAAGTGTATATATGCCATCTACAGAACGAAAACATGATGACTTGAGGAACACAGATGCACAGAAATGCTCGTTTTATAGTAACTGTTCAGCACTATCAAAACACGACATCACCGTAATGGTTGACAATATCACCGCTGCCCATGTTGGTCATTTAGTGCCCCAAGACGCGATATTGTTGGATGCTGGTCTCGACTCCCTTGGTGCAATTGCACTAGCTGGAGATGTCTCTAAATCGTTTGGACTTCGACTTCCAGGAACATTCGTTTTCGACTACCCAACGACGATGGCGATAGCGGAGCAGCTCGGACTCATGATTGATTGTTTCGATGTCCAAGAAGAAATACCGACAAAAATAAAAAAAATAGTGAGCTGGACGAGACGGCAGAATGTTTTTGTCGCATCACTTGGTACTGCACGAGGAAACATAGCGAAAGACACAGATGTGATCCGAACTCATCCCATTGATCGTCATTACATTGACGAGTACCAAGGTAGATATGACTCATGCCCGATCAAATTTGGAGTATACATAAAAGACATTGAACACTTCGATGGCATTTTATATGGGCTTGGCATGGAATATGCAACACAGATAGATCCACAGCATCGGGCACTTCTTCGTTGCACTTCAAGCATGATGTGCAGACAAGATCTACGATCTTGCGCAGCAGTTGGATGTTACGTCGGAATCGCAACTCAAGACTATGATTACCTCAAGGTGAAAATGAACGTTGAGGTGAGCGCACACAGTGCAACATCCACGACGCTGAGCGTCGCTTCCGGTCGACTGGCATTCACGTTTGACCTAAAAGGACCGGCCCTCAGCATTGACACCGCATGTTCGTCGTCCCTCGTTGCCGCACATCTCAGTTTTATCAGCCTAATGAAGGGTGATGTAGAAAGCACATTGACATGCGGAGTAAACTTGATATTGATCGAAAGAAACACAATAATGTTTCAGCGAGCCGGCATGTTGGCCCCCGATGGTCGGTGCAAGACTCTCGATGCATCCGCTGATGGCTATATCCGAGCCGAGGGCTGCGAGATAATCTTGCTCGCGGCTTCGTCTGATGATGTAATGCAACTAAATGTCGCACTTGGCGGTTCGGCAGTAAACCAAGACGGGCGATCAAGCTCGCTCACAGCACCAAACGGTCCCACTCAACACGCTGTGATCAAGTCCGCACTGCTTGACGGGCGCTTCTCAGCTTCTGACGTGACGAGCTTGCACTTACACGGCACTGGCACGTCGTTGGGTGATCCCATCGAGATCGGCGGCGCGCTCGGCGCGCTTGCAGATGACTCGCGCGTCCTCGTGTTGGGAGCTGTGAAGTCATGGATCGGGCATGCAGAATGCGCCGCCGGCGCGGTTGGACTTGTACACGCGGCGACCAACCTGGCGTCTGCTCGCATGTCAAGTGTTGCACACCTTCGTTTTGTCAATTCGCACGTGGCGAGCGTCATGTCCGTGGCTAATATAACAACAGGACTTCCAAAAACTCTTCAGTCGCACGGTCTTAAGTCACGTGTTGCGGGCGTAAGTTCATTTGCATTTCAGGGCACGAACGCCCACGCAATTCTACCAGTGTTTCTCCGTCTTTCAACTTGTGCAGTTGAAACATGTATCAGTAATCTCGATGCTCTACGCCGCCATTGGATCCATACAACTCAGACGTATTTAGTCGAGATATGCCATGCAATACATTATTTAGAGGAATCTTGCTCAATCGAGGCGCAATGTTTCGATGGCATGATGTCATCAGCTGATGTTACTATTGCAGGACGACCGATTTTGCCATTCGATGTTGCTTTGGATTTTTCTCGCTTGTGGGTTCAACTGAATGGTGTGGATGGTGATTTCATTTGTCAGACAAATTGCGCACAATCTGCTGTGTTACTTTTAGAGGACACCAATTGTTTACTCCGTGTTGATTTGTCTCACGATAGTTCATTCAAATCATTTTATTGCCACTGTGCACGATCAGCTTGCAGCTTGACCGGTAGAGTTGCCCAAATTATACCTGTCCATCTCTCAGTAGTTGTGGTCTTGACATTAAAACACAATGCGAATTCTAGGACTCGGCTCCCCACGTCGCAAAATTGGGATAAAGGTGATTTTTTATTATCTAGATATGAATTCTCAGACAAAAAATGTACTGTGTCACCGTCCATCACACCAGATGGCATCCCTATCGCCGAATATGCTCGAATATCGTCAACTTCTCTTGAAAAAAAGGATGTGACAGTTCTCACATTCTGCAAACATGGAAACAGCGACGTCACAGAGCAAGCTACTGTAATTGACATGGAGGACTCTTCCATCATACGAATGATGGATAGAACACGTCGTGCTATCGCACACCTTGTCGTGGAATACGAAGCAAATGCCATGGAACATGAAACACGTGCAGCACTTCAAGATGACATACACAATACGGTAAGAAAAAATCAACTCCGACAGCAACCTCACAAATACAGATTAGCATGGACCTATGCACCGACAGACGCACCGATTAATCCTACATCCTCAAGGCAAATCCACTGGGAAAAGTTTTACGCACACGACAAACGCGGTCGAACATCCTTGAAAGATTTATACTCCAAAAACAGCGGGAATGCCCTTTTAGGCTTCGAAGTTGACATTGACATATTATTGAATCGCGCAATTTTGACCCAGGTTCCATTTGATCAAAAATTTGACGAAGCAGAAGTCGCAGAGGAGACGCCGCGTGTAATCGCCGCAGCGGCAACATCACTACTTGATATTCTACGCGAGGCCGTTGATGATGATATCGCACAGGATATTTTATTAGCACCTCCTCCCCTATACCTTTTCTCATCGAGGGGCGCCGAAGTTCGACCAACCATTGCACTCTTGGTTACATTGGCAAAAGGTCTGAGACTAGAACATCCGCGTATGTATGGCGGGCACGTCGATACAGAGGTAAACGATACCTTTGACGTCGGCGATACTTCTTCATCAACATGGTTACCGACAGTCCTTGCAGATAAATCGCACGCAGTCAAACTCTCCCTTAATGGCGCCCGTTTAGTATTGCGATTAGTACCTGCAGTTGATGAACCAGATACAGAGGACGTCAAAATCTCCCTCGGTAAATCATGTTGCATCGCGGGAGGTACCAAAGGACTTGGTCTAGCAATTGCTAAAGCTGCTGTAACATCTCCTGATTTACGCTCACTTGTTCTTCTAAGCCGTTCTGGGCATTTAGACACGACAGTTAAGCACGAACTTCGGGAAGCTCTACGCCAAACCCCGATTGGGTGCATAGATGCGTGTGTTTATGATCTTGAAGCCGATGTACGAAAACCCGGTTCTATTGCATCCATCAGGCGTGTGCTCGCAACATGCGGGACACACGATCCTTTTGACAATGGCACGATAATTTGGACTGCAGGCGTGACAGGCCACGCTCCGCTTGCATCGATGACTGGCAAACAATGCTGGGAGGTTTTGGCACCGAAAGTTGCTATCGCACAACATTCATCGGTTGTCGATCATAACGAAAATATATCAATTGCTCTAGTATCTTCAATTTCTTCGGCATGGGGACAATCTGGCGCTTCACATTATGCGGCTGCTAACGCTTTTTTTGATGCACTAGCAGCAAGGCGGGCAGCACAGGGTGCACATTGTGTTGCCATACGATTTGGCCCCTTCACTGGCACGGGGATGATTGGTGCAGAAGATGAAGAAAAACTGGGGCGTCTAGGGCTAGCATCGATGCGCCCTGAAATTGCTTTGCAACTGCTCTCAAATGCGCTCGCGGCACACAAAACAGATTCGGGTCTGATTGTTGTAGAAAGTTTAAATATCCTCTTGTTCAAGCGCGTTCATGCCAACGTGCTCGGCGAAAGCTGGGATTTACTCGAGATGCTTGAGGACTCACCTGACGAAAGACATGATCTAGAGACTACGATACTTCAGAGGGTTCCCTATAAAATAAAAATGGCACACGTCTCAATGTCAGTCAGCACCGCGTCAAAAATCCTGAAACGCGGTCTAGTACGCCTACTCGGTGACTGTACACATGCAATGGATCAACCTTTCATAGATGCGGGTCTTGACTCGCTTTCAGCGATCGAATTGGCAGAATGGCTACAATCTGAGACAGGGATTTTTTTCCCGCGAACTGTAGTTTTCGATTATCCTACCTTCAGGGAACTTTCAACTTTTATGTCGCGCAGAAGCAGATCACTAGAAAAGTATGAGATGATGAAGCTGGCGGACGAAGATAAAGAATCGCTGTTGCGACATGGAGATGGCATTACAATTAATCATCAACCCAAAATAACATCAAATCGGGAATGTCTTCAAACACGAGTAATTGGAACTACATCCATCGATGCTGACATAAACATTACCGACACAATTTCCACCTTTCCGGTGTGCCGGGTTCCTGTGTGTTGGTCAATTTATGACGCAAGTTACGCTCCTGGTGCTCATTTTGGTGCATTCGTAGAATCTGCGGACTGTTTTGATGCGTCCTTGTTTGGGTTTCGAACAACAGAAGCAGCACAAACCGACCCACAACACCGTTTGTTGCTTCACATTGCTGCTACTTTATTGTGTTTCAATACAGATTCCACCAACATCACGAATACGTGCGTAACGGTTGGCATAACTGCCGTTGAGTATGCTAATATTGCTCTAACAACATCGTTTTTCGCAAGTTGCCAACCTTTGCCGACATTTGGCGCACTAAACGTTGCAGCTGGTCGTATATCTTACGTCTTTGATCTCCGTGGACCGTCAATGGCGATAGATACTGCATGTTCATCTTCACTGGTGGCGGCTCGTGTGGCATATTCACATATAACTGACAAAAATGACGATTCGAGTTCGCATGCACTGATTATGGGCGTAAACTTAACTCTATCAAGATTGACAACTGAGGCGTGTGCCATGGTTGGAATGTTGTCATCTTCGGGCAGATGCAAGACCTTAGACACTGACGCGGATGGATATGTCCGCGGCGAATCGTGTCCAGGACTTCACCTTAGCAATTTCGATCACCATAACAGAGGTCGCGACGTAATCATCGCGGGCGTGGCCGTGAATCAAGATGGAAAAAGTGGATCACTTACAGCACCAAACGGACCTGCACAAAGTCGAGTACTGCTCGAGGCATATCGTCTCGCCCTTGTTGAAATTGACGATGTTCTTCACGTGTCAATGCATGGCACTGGTACAGCACTTGGTGATCCCATTGAGGTCAGTGCAATAGTATTTGCGAAATGGTACGGAAAAGACAACGACGGGGACTACGACCTTTTTGCCAAAAAAACAGGCTCGCAAGGAAAATTTGCTACTCTTTTGAATGCGCTTAAATCACATGTCGGGCATACTGAAAGTGCGTCTGGGGCGCAGGGTCTCGTTGCTGCTATACGCGGATTCCTCACACGAGATGACCCGTGTGAATTCGTTCTTCACCTTCGGTCGATAAATCCCTTCATGGTTAACATAAAAAAGTATACGTTTGGTGCAATAGGCACATCTTTTGGGTTTATTGCGCGGAGACAGAATGCCCCTAGCACATCGGCCACAGCACTTCACGGTATAAGCTCATTTGGCTTCTCAGGAACAAATGCGCACTTAGTAATTACCGTTGCAATTGATGAGTTCGTGCAATTTGCCAGATGTGTGAACTCTAGAAATTTGTTCAACTTCGACAGATATTGGGCAGCACCGAAATCATCAATGTTGGTTGGTTGTGCTCACATACATAATTCTTCTAATCGATGTATTGTGCAAATGGATGCGGGATTAGTAAACAAATATAAGTATCGATTACAGGTCACTTCACTCGCATTTGCCGAGGCAGTTGCGGGCAGATTCACTTCATGGTGCAGTGGATTTGGCGAGTCGAAGTGTCTGTCATTCGCACTTCGTTATACAACGTTTTGTTGGGTTTCAGATGCAGCATGTGAATCTGTGAAATGTAATTCTGTGGCAACTTGCGCGGTCGATACTACCCATGGGAGGATGACAGTCTTGACAGCTGGCGTTATGGAGTTACACATGACAGTAAGTGACTTACAAATCAATCCCTCCACCGCCTTCCTAGAGACGAACGCGAAATCTCGCAGTTTTATATCAGATATTTTTAGTATTCAGCGAATGATAGTGGTGTCGCGCATACCTCGTCGCAGTCTGGAAAACGAAGAAAACGTTCCGACCGAGTTGTTTACAGCAGCAGTCATAGATATGCACGGTGACTGTTCTGTGCATGCAAACGGAGGTCATTCTTACCCAACACTAATTGACCTAATCATCGGTGGCGGTGAAAGCCGTAATGAGTCATTTATTGTCGCTAAGGACACCATTATGGGCATATGCTCGTCTTTTTGCGTCAGTGATCGGCCATACTTTCTCGTGGATGGTATTGAGACGGCACCGTTGAAGCAAAACCTAGATGATGGTTTAAATTCATTTCACGCAAATGCTACGTCGCCGGCTGTTTGGAAGCACAAAGGGATGAACAGTCGTAACAAACAGACTGATCCTGATGCGCGATTGATTCGGACACGGATTTTCAGTGCTCTTGACGAGATCACTGACAGCCGCTATGCCAGCGATACTTACGATCGCCCCCCCATCGACGATTCCACCTTCCTAATCGAAGCAGGTTTAGATTCTCTAAGTGTCATTGAGCTTCACGCGGCGTTGCAGCGTGCCTTCCCAAATTTGCCACCACTGCCCCCTGCACTAACTTACGAATGCCGCACCATAGATGACCTCGTACAACTGGTGAGTGAGGTCTTGGGGAATGAGGAGTCTAATCAAATAAGAGCGCGAGAAGTAGCCATTGCAGAAATTTTAGAGATTGACGCCATGTCTATTGACACGAATGCAGCATTCTGCTTGACACGAGAACAGATTTTGTTCCGATTGCATGGCATGATGTTTCCCGACTCGTCAGCGTACAACATGGGCTTCGTATTGAGGTTCGATAGGCCGGTGCAAAAGCAACTGTTACAATCGGCAATGACACGGGTATTGGCTAAGCATCCCGCATTGTTAACCACTGTATCGCGTGACGGGAAAACGCAGGTGTGGCCGAGCACATCATCGTGGGCAGCAACGCTTGCAATTACGGCGAAAGTCAGGCGGCTTGACGATATTAATGGCTTTGAGGTTGATGATGATGAATTGACAATAGACCATCCTGCTATAGCAGCGGCATGCTCAGAGCCGTTTGATTTTACACACATGCCACCACTTAGGGTGTATAGAGCTGGAACTTCTGCAATTTTAATTGTTGTGCATCACGTGGCATGCGATGCATCATCACTATCTTTGATAGCAAAAGAGCTACACGAGCGAGTGGTAAGTGAACGCGATTTTCCAGAAGAACGAGAGCGAGTGCCAGAATTAGGATTTTTCGTGCATGCAATGACGCAAGCCCGACAATCCACGGCGACACTTGCCCAAAAGCTCAATCATTGGGAAAGTCTATTGAAAAGTATAAGTACTTGTTCAATCAGTTTTAAGCCGCTTAAACTTCGCCTGAATTACTCTCCAACTGTTGATTACGGACAATTTAAGAGGGCATGCGCTAGCATCGACATTACCATACCTGAAATGCTTGTGTCCGTTCTCCGGATAAATGCTAGTCGATGCGGTCGTAGTGTTTTTTCATCCCTTCTCTCAGCTTGGGCGTTAAGTTTGCGTCAACAAGCAGAACCGTGCCCTAGCTACGTAAACACGCCCGCTAACAACTTTGTGTTTGGTACAGCGTTTGACCTTCGTGGTGTCTCAGGGTTGCGCACATCAGAGACGGTTGGATGTTTTTCAACGCTCCTTCCAGTATGGTGCCATATCGAAGATAAGATATGTGCATGCAGAGATCAAGTTGATATCCCATGTAACGCATCGAACACATTTGAGCATTTTGCAGGACAGATGCACGAAACCTGCCGAACTGCATTTCATCATCCAGATGTCCCTCTTGTGAGTGTCATCGAGAGACTCAAGCCTCCACGACAAGCCGGTGGTGGTAATCCATTATTCAGCACTTGCTTTAGCTTTGTGTCTCTGCCCCGTGGAGTCGACTGCAACTACAGAACAATTGACGCGACGCGGTTTACTGAAGCTGCCTTCGAATTGTGGCTGGGTTTGGGCGAGTTGGCTGTTGGCGGCATGCGTGGACAGCTTACGTATGATACGTCTGTTTTCAGCCGGAGCACTGCAAGTGCTATAGCTTCGTCTTTCAGTATGTGCCTCAAGCAGGTCGCAGCAAACCCTTTATCAGATTTGCACATAGTCGAGGATGTCATGGCAAAAGCAAGAATGAATGCATATTCGTCGGCATGTGTAGCACCAGAGAAACTAATTGCCCGAGCTGCAGTCGTAGCTGCGTGTGGAACAAGCATGTCCGCGACGTTTCAACATGCTTGGCGCTTCATAGAAAGGGGAGTTGGCATTGAAGCGCGTGACGAAGTTGTTCGGCAGCGCATCCGTGACACTACTCGTGACAGCGACTCACATAACGTGATCACCTCCTTTGAAGGACTCGAGATTCGTTCACGTGCCTTGGCAATTCATATCCGTCGGGCCTGGCCTCATATTTGTGCACCACGGATTTCTGTGCTCGCCCAAAACGGCTCAGATGTCATTGCAGCTCACTTTGCTGCCGCACTAGTTGGAGGTATCATCGGCAATCATAACACTCACGTGACGGCGACAGAACTTGCGTATCAGCTTGAGGAATTCGAGCCTCACATAGTTATCATAGGAAGTGATGCACTCGAGACAGTTGTGAATACTGCCCTTGCAAGTAAAAAACGATTTGCTCCTAAAAACGTCCGCACGCCGTGGACTGATGCAACTACGGCTAAGAGTAAATGTGCAACTGAATTACTCCACGGCTTCGATCCGTCTGACCCATACCAATTATATTTTACTAGCGGCACATCAGGTAAGCCAAAGGGCGTGATGCTTACTCAAGAGATCGTGAGCCGCCATGCTGTCGGTGCCATAACGGAGATGCGACTATGTCATCAAGATGTATGGCTGCATGCTGCACCAATGTTCCATCTTGTGGACGCTTTTGCAATCTATGCGGTCACTGCAGTTGGAGCTAGTCATGTTATACAACCTACATTCGAAGCTTTTGCAACTCTAAGAGTCATTGAAACGGAGTGTGTGACTGTCATGAACGTCGCTTCAACAATGATTTCATTGTTGGTCATTAATCCATCTCTGCGTGATGTGGATGTGAGCTCATTGCGGCTAGTAAGCTGCGGTGGAAGTCCCTTGGCAGAGGTATATATAAAGCAAGCAATTTCTGCCTTTGGTTGTGAGTTTTTTATGTCTTATGGCATGACTGAGTGTTGTGGAAAAATCGCTATGAGTCTCCTCAGCAGATCACAACGTGCTAACTGTAGTCTTGAAACCCAATTTAGGACTGTCTGTACGTCCGGTAGGCCCTTTGCACCTCAAGAGTTGCGTGTTGTTGATAAAAACGGGGAAAATGTTACCAAGGGTGATGGTGAAGTGGGTGAAATATATGTCCGGGGACTCACTGTTTTTGATGGCTACTGGCACGAATTAGACGTCAAGAAAGTTGTCATTGACGAAAACGGATGGTTTAGAACAGGCGATCTAGCAACGATTGATATGTTCGGATACATTCAGATCGTTGATCGAAAAACAGACATGGTCTTAGTCGGTGGAGAGAATGTGTACACCGCAGAAGTTGAGGCAGTACTATGTGCACATCCTGCGGTAAATCAAGCAGCAGTATTCGGAGTTGACAACGAGTTGCTCGGTCAGATTGTCCACGCAGTCGTTGTTCTGAAAGCAGATTTCGATAAGTTAATCGATGAAACTGTCTTACTAAAGCATGCACGTGAATATTTGTCTGCGTTCAAGGTGCCTGCGGTATTGAATATCGTGGAAGCGTTTCCAACGAGCGGAACAGGAAAAGTTCTTAAGAACGTGCTTCGAATGGCTACAACTACATCAAGTAGAAAACCTGCGCGCCATAAGCTAGAGTCATGGTCCCCGATTGAGACTGTGTCATTATCATCTATCGTCCGCACAAGATATGTCTTACTTGTAGACAGTACAACACCAGATGAATTCTTCAGTTCAATCTTTGCCTATGTCGCCACACAACAAGGTTGCTGCCAAATCTTTACATGGTCTGAACTATCATTGTTCTCGCATTCTACTGTTGAAACCATGAATATAGCCGCAGCGGCTCGATGTGGTATGGACATCTCACACATTACTGTAGATAACATTGATGAAGCACAAATAGCGGCAACCGCTGCCTTATGGCATTCTAATGATGAAATGCATATTGCAACTAACATATTGTTGCATGTGTCAAAAGATTCGATCCATGCCAGTGACTTCCACGTCCATATCGGGTGTGAGCTCATTTTGACTACACCTGAAATGACGCGAGATCTAGATACATGCATGTTGCGTTTGGTCGACTTATTGTCACCCACCTATGTAGAGACAATCACTTATCAACCGCTCAAAATTGAGACGAAACCAATAATAAAACTCACTGGAGACAAAATTGCTAGAATTTCACTCGAAAGTGTCCGTACCCGGACTGCATCCGCCACTGAAACTGTCTTGGGTGTGAAAGTAGAGAGAACTGCGTCATTGTGGGATCTTGGTGTAAACAGTGTGTCAGCAGTCACGCTGGCTGCTGCGTTAGAACACGAGTTTAAAGTAAGTTTGCCTGCCAGTGTGGGATTTGATTACGGCACTCTAGATGATTTGACCAATTTTATTTACAGTAAATATTTTGTTGTAACAGTTATTCCTGTTATGACAAACGTTACTGACGATATGTATTCGCTGATCCCGATGATGAGCCGTGCAACACCGTCACGTGGTGACAACACAGTCGTCCCATGGCATTCACATGATCGACGAATTACTCGACAAAGATCATCCGTTGAGGATGAACGGCCATTGATCACAAGAACGAATATCATCTATTCAATGCTAGCAAACTATTTCCCAGACAGTTTTTGTTCCATCGACAGTTTCTACGGTGTATGTGACGAGAACACCTCTCTATGGTCTCTCGGACTATCTTCTGTCACCGCGGTGCAACTCGTCAACGTGATTGGAGACCGTGTTGGTGTCTCTTTACCTCCGACATTGTTATTTGATTATCCCACTGCGAAAAATGTGGCAGCTTATGTCGAGAAGTGCGATCTACACGACTTAGAAGTTGTAAGAAAATCAACTTTGCATACTGTAGCTAGCAGGTCGACCAACAATGTTGAAGAAATCCAACGAGGCTTGCCTGGACGTGAAGACATGAACATGTCACGCACGGTCTTTGTCACAGATGCCAATTTTACCGTTGCAGACGATGTTAGCGCCTACCGGGTCATCGATTCAATTGGTACATTGCCCATTTGGCGCTGGGATCCGGATAACCCGACCGACAGCTCATCAAAGAAGATTGTCGAGACCCGGTTTGGTCATTTTGATACAGACATCGGTGACTTCGATGTATCTTATTTCTGTAGCACACAAAATGAGGCGCCTTTCATCGACCCACAGCATCGTGCTTTGTTACAGATATGTGATCGTCCTTGTGTCGCAAGAGGTCGACAATCGGCAAGGGAAGGAATGCGATTTGGTGTATACGTGGCGATATCACATATGGAGTATGCTGTAGATTTGCGGTTTCATGGACATCACATAGTGCACACTACAACTGGAAACGCGCATTCTGTCGCATGTGGTCGCCTGAGTTTTTTTTATGGATTGAAAGGGCCATCTATAGCAATAGATACCGCATGTTCATCAGCTCTTGTTGCCTTACACTTGATACGTCATGGTGTTGCAGGTTGCGATTGCGATCAAGGGATAGCAGCGGCAGTAAATCTATGCCTATCAAGATACACGAACTTGATATTCACGCGAGCTGGGATGTTGGCAAGAGATGGACGATGCAAGACTCTAGATGCGACGGCAGATGGGTATTCTCGACATGAAGGGAGCGGAGTAGTCGCAGCGACAAACAACACAGATGCAAACACTAACTGTCTTTTACTCATTTCTTCTATGGTAAACCAAGATGGAAGATCCAGTTCGTTAACTGCTCCAAATGGACCTTCACAAAATTCATTGATTGGAATGACACTTTCTTCCGGAAGGATCGATCCAGGGGATGTCAACGTGTTACAATTACATGGCACGGGCACGTCCTTAGGAGATCCAATAGAGATCGGGGCAGCTTGCGATGCACTAATTGTGATTCGGAGATCAGTTAGAACCCCTGAATGGACAAAAAATGTTGATATTCCTTTGACTTTAAACGCAGTAAAATCTCATATTGGACACGGAGAGACTATTGCAGGAATGCTTGGGGTCTGGCAAGCCGCTGGGACTCTTCGAACGGTGTGTGCATTCCCTCTTTGTCACCTCAGGAACATTAACCAATACGTTAAATCTACTTTTGATCGTGTTGGGAATGAATTAATCCGTTGCCCACGGCAGTTCTTGCCGCTGTCTACAATCATGCATGATGCTTGCACAATTTCAGGCGTTAGCTCCTTTGCGTTTCAAGGCACGAATGCTCACTTGTTGATGATTGACTCACCACTGACTAGCAAATGTCGTAATGGCCTAGATCTAACTCGTCACTCTGGTATGTTATGGGATTGCCAATGGTACTGGATTACGCCTCCATCTCACCCATTAATTCCCAAGACCATCAATACGAAGCGAGCAGTCTCGTCTATCAATTACACTATCGATATATGTGAGAATGGCACAAAAAATATTCAATTCATTGATCACCGAGTTAATGGACGTCCACTATTTCCCGGCACTGGTTTCTTCGAACTCGCAGACGCTGCCATTAATCACGGACGTGCCGGTTCCTCCCCATGTGGTATGACTTGGTCTGCTACCCCTTCCCGCCTGGGCGAGTTGTCTATTCCTACGCCGCTTGTTCTCGCAGATACACTGCGGACTTATCGAACGTGCCTGACCATAGAAGCCATGTCAGGATCTTTCGTGTTTCGACGAAGCTTGACCACACATCTTGTTGGACATTCGATGAATACCACACCGATATTGATGCCCTACAAACTAGCTAGGTTTTATCCCTCGATTACAAAGGCCATATTCGCTCCAACATCACTCTCGACATCACCGCCTGTAGGATATGCATCTCTATTGAATGGACTAGACAATGATGCCAGCGGATTCTGGACCCATCCAGCAACTCTAGATGGCAGCCTCCAACTTGGCTTCTGCTCCAACATTACTCACCCGACTCTGTTCACAACTATAGTACCTGTTGGTGCACAAATGTATGAAGGTCCGCTTGTGGCTCACCTCGAGTGCGCATCTATGCAAACACATGTCCAGTATCATGGCATAGACGGGTCGAAGAGAGAATCTTCACATGTCCTTCGTGAATCACATAGCAATTGTGCACGGAGTGTTACGCATAAGCTCATTTCACGTGGCGTAAGTTTAGCTGCAGCAGGGAAACCACGCCTCGCCACACCGCGGAAATCATCTTGTACTGCGAATGTGCGAGAATCCGCGAAGTCAGGCAAATGTGAATTTAAAAACAAAAACGAGGTCATGTTTATAGTTGAATGGTTTGCAACGGAACAGACTTGCACAACAACATCATCAGTTGAAAAAACATTTTCACATTATCAACAATGCAATATCACAAGCCCGCCGAAACGATCAAATTCTCTTGGAGATGTCTTAGCATGCCTCAGTGCGCTGCAATCATTCGTTGGCAATCACAGCTCATCCGCTCACATGAACACTGTAAGTAGCATTTGCACAAAAATGGATGGGAATAATGGTGGCAACCTTGCCGAGCAAGAATCATTGCGAGCACTATGGCGAGTAGCTTCAGGGGAGTTTCGTTCATCTCAATGTGGCCCGTTCTCAACAGTCAACTCTTTCGCAACGAACGTTGTGACTAAATCGCATATTCCCACGACGAAAGCCAATGAACGTGATGCACATGATACAATACTTTATGCGAAGATGAAATATACACCATCAATTATTTGTGCGACTCAAAATCTGTTTTCGTGGTCTCCCAAATTCGGCAATTATTTGGACAAGTTTAGTTTGAGATCCATGGTGACCGGGATACTTGGAAGCAGATTTGGTGGTTTATTCACCTTAGACTCAACATCATCACCCGCACGAACGCCGGTACCCAAGCAAGATCGAAGTGTTATTCTTTCTGGTGGATCAGGTGGCCTTGGTAGGCTTGTCACATCATGGCTCACAGAATCCATTGGACACACCTCAGTTATAATGCTCAGCCGGAGGGGTCGACCTCATGTGCGCATTGAAGATGCGTGCGCTAATGATGCTATCGTGCACATCACAAAATGTAATGTTGCAACGTCAGCTGATGTTCAAGATGTTGCTTTAGCTTTGAGTATAACGAGTTTACCTCAAGTTGCCATGGTGATGCATTTGGGCGGCATCTTAGCTGATGCAATCATTATTAATCAATCTGTTCAAAAGTTTCAGTCTGCATTTGCACCAAAATCGAAGGGTTCTGCGCATTTAGACCGCGAATGGATTTCGGCTGGCGCCGTAACAGCATCGACATCATTTTCTTCAATCGCATCCCTTCTTGGCACTTCAGGACAAGCTAACTATGCCGCCGCAAATGGCGCTCTAGATGCGCACGCTACAATCTCGCGTGCACAAGGAACGCCCGTTACCAGTGTTCAGTGGGGTGCGTGGCACGGGAATGACTTGCAAGGAATGACGTCAGGTGACCCAGGAGGGATGCTTTCAAAGATGCGCCGGCTCGGTATTGGTGTGTTGAAGCCTTTAGATGGCCTGAAGGCGCTCGACATTCTCGTTCGTGGCATGACGGGCGAGATGGGATACCCATTTCAGTCCGTTGTCACAGTTTCACCGTTTGATCCATATCGGATTGCGGCATCCATGACGACATCATCGCCAAACAATGCCGTATTCGCTGAGCTATGTTCTCACACAACGAAAGATATTTTAAATACGGAAGATAATATAGAGGTTTGCGAGTTATCGAAAGCAGTACATGATACTTCCGGAAGTACTTCCGCGAATACTTCAGTTGCTTCAGTCAGTGATATAGTGTCTCGTGTGGCTAGTGTTTTCATTGGCCGTCCATTTGGTACATCAGAGGCTCTTGTTGGGGCGGGCCTTGACTCTTTGGGCGCAATTGAGTTCTGTGAGGCGCTCACTTCTGAATTGGAGTTGTACTTGCCAAGTACGTTGGTATTCGATTATCCCACTGTGGAGGACGTGGTTCAATTTATCGAAAGCAGTTTTGTCGCAAGAAGTAATTCTGATAAATTGACAACGTCAGCTGATGAATATGAAACAGATACTCATGTCATGTGCCATACGAAACCTGATCAAATGATGCACCCTATCCCACACATTATAAAGAGACAAGAGCAAATATCAGCTCTCGTTGGCTCGGTGATAGGCACACATCCGCCTGAAAACAAACCTTTAATTGATGCTGGCCTTGACTCATTAAGTGCAGTCGAGCTACGTAACGTTCTAATAGATGCCACTGGGTTAGCGATGCCTGCCACGGTAGTTTTTGACTATCCGACAGTTGCTGACCTAACAGAATATATCACTTCTATGACACGATCCACCGAGAGGGAGATTACTGTGATGTCTGAATCTTCATCGTCAAAACCATATTTTTTGAAAATTGCTAGTGCAAAAGGACTATACCCTACGCCCGAGGCAGGACAATTCAGCTCAGATATCATTCGACGTACTCCTGCTTCAAGATGGCTTCTGGATGACAGTTTAGTTGACAGCAAATTAAGACCAGTCTTTGGCGGATACTTGTGCTGCAGTGCCATCTCAACGTTTGATGCTCACGTTTTTGATATTTCCATCCCCGAGCTCGCGCTAATGGATGCGCAACAACGTACATTGTTGCACGTAACGGCTGATGCATTACGTACATCGTCAGCAAGCGTTGACCACGGTGGACTACTTGGTAAGAAGCGAACATCGGTTAGTGGTGGTGGGTTTCCAGTCGGTGTATATGTAGCTATTTCAAGTATGGACCACCAGAAGTTGCTCGAACGTCGCAGAGCACCAATATCGCCCTTCACTGCTACAGGGGGTGCGCTCAGTGTTGCTGCGGGTCGCGTCGCTTTTATACATGGGCTTATAGGCGCTGCTGTTGCTATCGATACTGCATGTTCCTCATCTTTGGTCGCGATACAAGTTGCTGCCACGAACAGCAGAGTAAGTCAGCACGCTGCACTTGTCGCAGGCATCAACCTCATACAAGTGCCCGAAACGACCGTGATGTTTATTCGCGCGGGAATGATAGCCCCAGATGGTCGATGTAAGACACTTGACGTAAGTGCGAATGGATACAGCAGAGGTGAGGGTGTGGGAGCATTGGGTTTGGTCGACTCGATAACGGCAACAGCAATTGAACGCGTAATAATAGCTGCTACTGCAATTGTTGGGACATGTGTCAACCAAGATGGTAGATCTAGTTCGCTCACCGTACCAAATGGCCCATCACAACAAGCAGTGGTACGAGGCGCACTCAACGCAACTGCAGAATCGTCAACAAGAAAAAATGGCATTGTTAATGCGATACACTTACACGGCACTGGGACGACTCTAGGTGATCCCATCGAAGTGGGAGCTATTTCTGCTGTTTTTAATGGTGCCAAAAAAGATGAAATCGTAATGCATGCATCCAAGTCGATGATTGGCCATGGCGAACCTGCTTCCGGAGTTTGTACGATTATTCGTGCGATCGACAATATAGTGTCCATGTCTAGCGATTCCGTGTTACATTTGCGTTCGCTAAACGAGCATATAACATCAATCATACGAATGCGACCAATACTGATGGTAAAGTTACGAGCACGCCGTGTGAAAGGAAATGTTTACGAAAGTCATGAAATGGCTAATAAGCCGCTAGTAAGTATTAGTGCATTCGCATTTCAGGGCACGAACGCACACGTCATCGTAGCGCAGTGTATCAAAGATGAATATCCAGGCTATGGGCCAATATTTCTACGTTATTCTGCTTTTTCAAGTTCTTTGTGGAAATTCAGACAACTTTGGCTCCCCCCTATTCACCCTCTACTAACAAAAGTTGAAGTGAAATATAATCCAAATGAATACATCCGATATCTGGCATATATCGATTCTACAGCCTCGCAATCGTATCTCTTTGACCATTGCGTGAATGGTCGACCGTTGTTTCCTGCGACCGGATTTTTGGAGCTTGCAACAGCTGCAGCACGCGGAACAGGAAGTACGGAACCCGGGGCCATCCGTAAAGTTGTAATCCCGTCGCCTCTTTTATTAAAAATGAAAAACTGCTGTGCATCGCGTACATATAATAGGCGGAGACGTGAAGATGTTGTTGCAATCTGTGATATTGAAATAAGGGGTAATGTAACTGTCAGTACATACGGAAGAGATAGGGTGCACGCACGAGGAGATTTTACGACAACGAGGTCGTCACACTCATTACCAACGTCGTTTACGAGCATTATCATGTTCTCGTCGTTTACAAATTACGCGTTTGTGTCGCCTTTGAGCAAAAGTTGTTTTGCCTGTCTAGCCATGGATGACGACACATTAGATGGAGGTGGTGAAAATACATCATTGTGGATTTCTTCTGCTGTTCTCGACGCAACACTCCAACTTCGCGTTCCGATGAGAAATGTGATCCATTCTAGCAAGGTAAGCGTCCCCACTGCTATTGGCGCATTTCTACTTCCAAGTGTTCCATTTCACATTGAACGAAATGTTTGTGGTGTTCTGAGAGCGAAGAATCCAACTTCAAGCGGATATGCGAAATCAGACCATCGGGTTAGTAGCAGTGACGATGCGGTAGCTTGCTCGCTCGTAAATCTGCAGCTAAAAGTAATGAGCAGCAGCCATCTCGAAGAAGTATCTCACAAAGGCACGTCATTTGCCTCGAATGTTGGTGGAAAGAGCACAACATCATCATTGATTTCAGAGGTGTTGTACGAAAGTATACGCAGTGCTCTTCCGTTGACAGTAGCCAACTTATCTACGCGTACGCGCTGCGTAGACCCATATACAAGAGTGAATTACCCTCCAGAAATTGCGGCGACGAAGCGTCGTGCATGCACAGGGGTTCATGCTACCAATCGCATATCTGTCTGTGATGGTATCAGACTTCATACTTCATATAAATGTGAATTTCACGAAGCTTTACGCGGTGTCATAAGGTCTGCAGCTAAAGAGTTGAACCCAATCAAAGTCATCATTGTCGATTACGACGCATATGAAAGGGGCAGTGAAAAACACATTAATAACACTTATTGTGACAGCACTTATGCTGGCGCCTCTCTAACTCGGCGCCTGATGAAATCGAATGTAATATCCGTAGCGTCTGCATACAGAAGCATATTTGGTGGGAAAGATCCGTGTACACAGGGCATACGTTCTCTTCTGCATATCGGTGGTTCAAACCTACCTCTAATCCACGCACAATTGCACCAAGTTTTTTGTAGCTCAAATTCTACTTCTACTGCTTTCATCATAGGGGGTCAAGGCGTTCTTGGCCAGCGTGTTGCAGCATACGCACTCAAAACCGGCATAATAAATGTAATATCGTCAAGCAGTTCAGGACGCGGGAAAAATAAAACGTCTCCCAACCTTATCTTGGCGAATATTTGCATTCTTCGTTGTGACATCGGATCAAAAGAAGAGTCCCGAACAGCTACCAATATCAGCCTCGCACGCGATCCAACTTGTGTGGTATTCCATTCTGGAGGAAAGTTAAGAGATGCTGCGTTACATAACCAGACTGCAAGTCTAATGGCAGAGGTAATGGCTCCTAAGGTGAGTGGATTAAAATGTGTCGATATGGACATTGCCTTACGTCCAACCAATGCTATGTTGTTCTTCTCATCCGTTGCATCACTTCTTGGTTCTCCTGGTCAGGCAAACTACTGCGCCGCAAATGCATGGCTCGATGTCCACGCCTTGAATGCGACAAACGCTGGAATTAAATGTGTCAGTGTACAGTGGGGCGCGTGGGCAGGTGGAGGTATGGCCACAGAGAATCCCCGCGTGTTAAGTCGCTTGCAGAATATAGGAATCGGAATATTGAGCCCTGAAGATGGCATCAATGCACTGGACATTATTGTTCGATCCGACAATGTGCCACCAGTGATAATAGTGAATAGATTTGATTGGTCGACGTTTAAGTCGCATATCAGTACCGAAGAAGCCCCATTTTATGACGAATTTATGTCATGTGCGCTTGCTGAATTGGCTACACCAGAATTCGATGACACCGGCGAGGAAAGTGAATTGCAGACAATATTTTTATCGCCCAATCACGACCAACCAACTCTCGCGACAGCGTCAACGACGGCGTCTCTGAAATCGGACATTATGTTGGCTGTGCATTCCGTTATTGGAAGGGGCATAAGCGAGCACGAACCTCTGTTTGACGCAGGCATAGACTCGTTGGGTGCTGTGGAGCTCCGAGATGCACTCATTGCTTTACCTGCGATGTCAGATTTTTTGTCGGGTGATTCTTTACTAGAGGCAGTTCCCTCAACCATTGTATTTGACTTTCCAAATGTTACAGCGCTATCTGACCACTTATTACGATGTATAGGCAGTAGTATCGAGACAAGTGTTAATACAGTCGGTTTATCATCGCACGTAAACGACCCAATGGTATCTCTTGGGGGTGTAGCAGCAATGCTCCCAAACTCTACCGAAGATCGTAAAAGATCCGACACTGATGCATTATCGCTAGTTCCTGGAGAGAGATGGCATGTAGACAGCAACAACGCGCCACATAACGCGCGATTTGGCGGTTTCATGCTCGAAATAGGAAGCTTCGATAATGAGGTGTTCAGCCTAAGCGCGGTTGAGACGAAATTTATCGACCCACAACATTGTAAACTACTAGAGCTAGCGTGTACGACGTTGTTTGCCGATATATGCAATTCTCGTGGTGCGGCTCGTGATACTAACGAATGTCTTTGCAATGCTGTACACCAAAATACTTTCGAAAGTACTAGCGTAGCCGTTGGCATCTCTGGCACAGAATATGCCCAAATTGTCGCGACTAGCACCTCTGCAGAGGGGCCATCACCGTACATGGCAATAGGCGGATTCATGTCTGTCGCATGCGGTCGCATATCCTTCGCTTTCGGCTGGCATGGACCGAGTTTTTGCGTGGACACTGCTTGCTCCTCTGCGCTTGTTGCGGTACACATCACATGCAATGACCTAAAATCACATTCGAATTGCGCATGTGATGGCTTAATGCATTCGACAAGAGCATTGTGTGCTGGAGCAAACATAACATTGCTGCCAACTACGACCGCTATGTTCTCTGTTGCTGGTATGCTAGCTTGGGACGGAAGATGCAAGACGTTGGATTCAACAGCAAATGGATATGTCCGAGCTGAAGTCGTGGTTACATGCATGCTAAATCGACACGCGAGATCAATTACAGAGCTTGGGTGTAATCAGAATAGAGGAAGTGATATTCTCATCCCTGGATCAGCAGTAAATCAGGATGGTCGATCCAGTTCGCTGACTGCTCCGAATGGTCCATCACAAAGGCGAGTCATGCAATCAGCTATGTCAAACACCGACTTTGTCGGAAGCTGTATGTCTTTACTTCAGTTACATGGCACTGGGACATCTTTAGGCGATCCAATTGAGATCGGAGCTGCATCAGCAGCGCTTGTCGGAGATTTCGTGCGCAAGAAAGGTGCTTTGCCATTAGCACTTGGAGCACCAAAAAGTAGAATTGGGCATGCTGAGCCTGCATCTGGAGCAGTCGGTATACTCTTTGCTTCGATGGGATACAATGCCGAGGTACGTCCGACGATGCATCTTCGGTCGATGAACCCTCATCTAGATGTCGTAATGCGTAAGTATGCTGCATCAATGTGTGCACCGCGGCAGGCATGCTCCTCTTCGGCTAGTAGCAGTATCACTGGGACTAGTGCATTTGCATTTCAGGGCACAAACTCGCACGTTATAAATTGCAATCGGTCTAATAAGGACCTGAGCTGCATGGAATTCGACAACTCTGCACCCACGTTTCTGATGATCTGGAACCGCAGACGTCGTTGGATTATAAACCGAGGACATCCAATGATAGAGTTTGCTCGAGTATCTCTTCAAAATTATCCGAATGTCAATTGCATAGCTGCATTCGAGATTCGCATTTGCGGTGTTGCAAGTCTAGCTCATCTAGCAGACCATCGCGTGATTGGTCACGAATTGTTCCCGGCAGCAGGTTTTATGGAGCTTGCAACTGCATCATCGCGTGGATCGGCAAACGTAACCAAGACAGAAACTCAATTCAATGCACTCTGCACTATCAATATTTCATCCCCCCTTATAATGAGAGACGGTGAAAACACATCATGCAATGTAAAAGTCGATGGTCTCTCTGGTGTGATATCTATCGATTCGCTAACATCACGATCGGGAAAACAATTACTAACGAATACTCATGTAAAATGCCAAACTAGATTAGTAATAGCAAGACAAGATGGATCGGACAAAAGAATGAAATTCCCAATTATTATATGCAGTCAAAACGCTCAGTACAGATTCATGGTAGATGAGGCAAAGGGATCCGTAGCATACGGTCGCTTGATGTATGATACATACGCCGGCGGAGGTCAAAATTCTGAATTTTATTTGTCGCCTCCGACCCTTGATGCTATGTTACAATTAGGTGGACCAGCTCGTCTTCCGGATCATTATAAATCAACAGTCATCACACGAGTTCCAGTAAACATTGCCTTTTATCGTGCCCCATGCGAAAAAAGTGATGTCAGTGCTTGGTGTGTTGCACGAGGATGGCAAGGGAATGCCGGTAGCACTGACAATTGTTCGTTTTCTGATCATATCAAAGGTTGTAATAGTGGTATTAGTACACAGTTGGCCACGCTTTTTGACCTAGAAATGCGTCCAGTGCATCGCATCAGCGAAAAAAATGCAAATACATTTGTAAATCTTGTTGAGCCAAAAGCAGTACGACAAATCTTTTATCGGTCGACAGTCTTGACGACAACAAAAGCAACACCCCGTTCGAAAACAACGTTGGTATTCGATTCTTCTGCTGCTAAGCGTCTAGGCGCAGCCTCGTTCGCACTATTACAGTCAAATTCATATTGCCATCGAGAAGGAGGAGTTAAACTTGGCGCTTGCAGTGCAGATATTGTTGATTCTATCGCCATGAGTGTGGCTCTTGAGAGTGGCAATATAGTTGGGGAGTTGTGTAGTCGTGATGATCGTGGATTCGTGTCACAATCGCGTGTTGAACGCGCTTGCTTCGTTGGCAAATCTAGAATTGTACGTGCTGCCAATAAAAGGAAGCGAATTTCAATCATAAGCGGTGGCCTTGGCAGTATAGGTGTAATTGCAGCAGCAGCAAGGTTCCGAGCTGGTGTTGATAAGGTCATTCTTTTGGGCCGTTCTGGCCGAGAGGCAACTCTGGATCTAAGTGGCCTATCTGGTGACAATTACGGGATAGTTTCCGTCTATCTTTGTGACATCAGCATCCGTGACGATTCAAAGTTGGTAAGCAGAAGTTGCATGTCTGGTACATTTAAAGATAACTTCGCCATACATTCAAATGGAATGACACAGACAAGATGTCCTTTCTTCGAATGGATCCATGCAAGCGGTGCACTGTGTGACGCTGTCATTGATAATCAAAGTGTTGGCAGCCTGGCAAAGGTCATGGGCCCAAAAAAAAGTGATGGCATCGCACAACTAAATGCCAACATGAACCTTCTTCCTTTGGTTAATTCAATACTTTTCTCATCCATCGCCGCGTTGATCGGGTCAGTCGGTCAGGCAAACTATGTCGTTGCAAATAAGAGGTTAGACACATTTGCCATAGTTGAACGACGTCGTGGCAATCCAACCACTGCCATTCAGTGGGGGGCTTGGGGCAATGGTGTTGGTGGCATGGCATCGGGTGACTCGAACACTGTCTTGAGGATGCAACGCATTGGCGTAGGTGCATTAAGGCCGGAGGAAGGGATTTTAGCTTTAATGGTTTTGTCGCAGCCACCATGGGATGCAACCGTTATGGTAAATCATTTTAATTGGGAAAAGTTTGAAAAAACTACAATGATGTCCCACTTGACCTTAAACACGACACAGTTCGAAGATTTTTTTGTGCACGGAGGACGAGAACTCGCCAGAGTTGATGACAACCTCAAACTCGACCCGGGTTTAGGTGTACTGGAGAGATCCAATCTTACAAATGTATTAAACAGTGTCAAAGCTGTCGTGCTAACTCTTCTCAACGGTGCAAAAGATGATATTGGAGATGCAGATCCGTTAATGGACAGCGGAATAGACTCTCTAGGCGCGGTCGAGCTGCGACAAGCACTCGCAGCACGATTTGACATGGTTTTGCCACCAACACTTATATTCGATTACCCTTCAATCGGAGCACTGGCAAAATTCCTATATGAGAGCAAAGTGCCAGCCGAAAGTCATGGGGTTCAAAAAATATTTCCACAACGATTGGAAGGACATTCAACGGATATTCCCATGTCTGAATCTCACGCCGTTGAGATCTCATGCATTGCGTGCGAATATCCTCGTGGGATTACGAACTTATCTGACCTGGTCAAAGCATTTTTGCGCGGTGTTGAATTCCAAGAAATTATGTCCAATGAGCGTTTCGATCCAGAAACTCTCGGTGGAGGCGTACGCACAGCCACAATACTAGATGACATTGATGCATTCGACGCGGAGATGTTTAGAATAGTCGATGCCGAAGCTGTAGCGATGGATCCTCAGCAACGGAAGCTTTTAGATATTTCCCTGAGAATTCTTACTTCTTCACCGATCGGAACGGTCGAAGCGGCAGTCGGGAGCAACACGGCCGTTTATCTGGGCGTGATGTGGACCGAGTATCAGCAACTATTGGTAGATGTAGGGGCACCTCAAAATGTGAGTATTATGATTTACTTTTTCAACCCAACTTTAATAACTCTAATAAAACTTTTTTTTGAAGGCATACACTGGGACAGGGAACGGTCTTTCCTTTCTTGTTGGTCGTCCATCGTTCATGTTCGGTTTCGTTGGCCCTAGTGTTGTACTTGACACAGCATGTTCATCATCTCTTGTGGCGGTACATCTCGCTCAGCATGCAACGGCGCGGGTCGAAGCTGTCTCAGCTTACGCCGCGGGGGTCCAGTGCACACTTTTGTCAGGTACTTTTTCGGTACTCAATAATCTGAATGCACTCTCACCAGATGGAAGATGCAAGACGTTTGACATTGCTGCGGATGGCTACGGCCGTGGAGAGGCTCACGCGGCAATTTATACACGTCTATTCAATCAAAGCACCTCACAAGTGAGCAAAATATCGACAAATGCCTTCATTACGTTAAGCGGTTCATCAGTGAACCAAGACGGGCGGGCTTCCACGTTTACTGCACCATTTGGCCCATCGCAACAAGTCCTCGCATTGAAAGCTTTAGCAGAGGCTGCGATAGAGCCGAATGATATTCGATATGTATCCACGCACGGCACAGGGACATCACTAGGTGATCCTATAGAGATTTCAGCAGCGTGGCGCACATTGAAACTTGGACGATCTGGTGCGTGCATTCAATCAATGGTTACTACTGTTGGTGCGAATAAGTCATTCCTCGGTCATACTGAGGGTTCCGCCGGAATATCGGGTTTGTTAATGGCAGTTTGCGTGGCCTCAAATTTTGGCTTCCCTGCACTGCGTCATTGTTACAACCTGAATCCATATATTTCCTCGTCGCTTGACTCCTTATCAGGAAAACTTAGCAAAATGAAGAGCCTTGACTTCGCAATGCCAAGGTCGGCGACCACAGTGATGGCCGTAGACAAGGAGGTAGTGATCTCGAATGCAACAAGTACGAGTTCTTTTGGTATGAGTGGTGTTAATGCACATGCCGTCATCGAAGCTTCAATGAGTAACGAAATTGGTGTCACTCGAGTTGCAGGACGGCTAATCGTTACAAACCAAAAACGTTGTTGGTGTACCCCTTTGACATGCCGTTTCATCCAATTTGTCTCCTCTGTGACAGATTCGACGGCAGTGTTCCACTCAATGTTGACGAAAGCAAGGTTAAGTTTTCTATGGGACCATGTCATCCGCAGATCAACGTTGTTGCCAGGTGCAGCATCAATGGAAGCTTCACATGCTGCTCTTCGTGTTGATCTAGTGTCACCTGATTTCATATTGTCGAATATATCGTTTTCTCGGCCATGTATTTTGCCATCCGACATGCAAGACTACACGGTACTGGCAATCACAAAGATTGCAAGTGGCGTGATCAACATATGTAAGACGTCAGAATGTTCGCCGATGCCAAGGAATGAGGTAATCATGCATGCCTCATCTTCCAGTATTCTCCGCCGATCGAAATCACTTATCTTTGGTATAGCTGATGGATGTGATTCTTTGAATGACTATGATTCTGCCCTAGATTTTGTATTCGTTCCTATTGACAGACAATTTGATGATGTCGTGGCCGTTTCAACTGTTGCCGCTGCATCACGTGGCGAACTAAATCGTGTATCATCGACAATGGAGGATTTTGCGGTGCATCCTGCTATGGTTGATGCCTCAATGCATTCAATGGCGGTCCGAGAGGATGGAAACACTAAAAACAAATTACTGACGGCGCCGCAACTTCCTGTGGGTGCACGAGCATATTTTGTCTCAATGGTTGCAAACAACGACATCGATGGCAATGCCATGGTGTATCGTAATCGTCTTGATACGATGACAACGCCGTCTACGAGCGAGCATCGTCTCGCACTCGCCACTTTTTGCAGCTCTGGGGTCCACTTACTTGAAACGAAATCTGTTGTTGGCGATGCCTTTTCAATCAAAAAAATAAAGGCAACCAACACTATAGAAAATCACGCTGCCAATACTGTGACGACCACGGGCAGTAGTCACGGACCTGATAGCGACGAAATTTTGTTTGATGTTGGGTGGTACGCTGACTTAAGATCTCCGAATATATGTTTCAATGACGTTTTGTCAAATCAAAGCATTTACCATTCAGGAACCACCACCAATACAACTTCAAAGCTAGGTAGCTTAGCCTCGCGTCCAGCAGCTGCCGCTATCACATTAATGCAGGGCAGCTCTCACGTAGCAAACATAGTGTGTGCACGGCTCACAGGTGGAACGTTTCCAACTGGAGCGGCCATCACGTCGACCGTGTCAGCTCCTGTGCTTGGGATCATGCGCACCGCTGCTGCAGAGCTACCAGATCTTGTTTTTGACGTGATGGATAGTTCACATTTCGTCTCAAAGAGCGTACATCATAACTATGTACACAATCGGATCGATGGAATCCCAGTCAACACAGGTTCACAAGGTGTTTCGTTGACGGGGAGCACACTTTTTAATCCGCGCTTACGACGATCGAGCCGATGTCTTGGTCAAGGTGCAGTTAAACTCACTCCACAACCCCGTGGTGCCCTTGCAGATCTACGCCTAACGAAATGGGCAGGTGACTTTGCTGCCAGCGCTGATGTATGTCATGGTGCAGAACCGCGCGAAAATAATCCTTTTATTATTGTACGTGTTGAAGCTGTTGGCTTAAATTTCCGAGATGTATTGAACGTCCTTGGAATGTATCCTGGTGATCCTGGGGCACTTGGATCAGATTATGCTGGTGTCGTCCTAGGTGGTGCAAACCATTTTGGTCGTTCTGTGTTTACACCTGGGACAGAAGTTTTTGGCCTCGCACCCGGATGCCTCGGTACGCGAGTAGTTGCAAGCGCACTTACAGCAGTAGAAAAACCCCCATCAGTCGGTTTCGCTGATGCAGCAGGTTGTCCAACGATATTTGTGACTGTTGATTTGGCCTTATTAGAGGCATCTCCACAGGATGGTGTCGCACCAAAGTCAGTGCTTGTGCATTCAGCCACAGGTGGTGTTGGCCTTGCTGCATGTCAGATTCTTGCGGCTCGGCGAATTAAGACAATCGTGACTGCCGGGAGTACAAAGAAACGTGCATTGTTAAGGTCGTCGGGCTTGCAAAACATCGCAGACTCGCGATCAACAGCCTTTGTCGAAACATTATTGGCAAGTCATGGTGGACCAGTGGACCTAATCATCAACTCGTTGACCTCCTCAGGGATGGTAAGTGCATCACTTTCTTCGCTTCGGAAGAGGGGTGGATTTGCAGAGATCAGCAAGAGAGGCATATGGTCCGTCCCTGCTGCGATGGCTGACCATCCTAGTGTGAACTACAAATTAGTTGCGACAGATTTCCTTAATCTGCATGAATTAAATATGTTTTTAGGACATCTTGCAGCACGTCTTAACGACGGAACTTTAAAACCGATTTATTCGCAACAAAGTGGCCTAGTTGCAGTACGTGAGTGCATGAGAGAGATGTCAGGAGGTCACCATATTGGAAAAATAATTGTATGCGCACCTTCAGAACCTCCAACCAATGATATTAATGCAGCTGTCATTATCACTGGCGGGACAGGCGCAATAGGTGGAGATGTCGCTGGATGGGCGCATCAGCAAGGATCAAGGCGGGTGACTCTTCTTGGTCGCTCTGGTCGTACTAGCATCGAACCTGGAGGTACGGCATTGCTTGTTGACTCTGTAGCAACAGTCAACATAGCACGTATGGACACATCGAATTCCGAAGAAGGAAATTTCGCAGTGGAGAATGTCCCAGGAGATGCACCACGGGCCGGATCGATTTTACATGCAAGCGGTGTCCTATCTGATGCAACGATGTCAAAACAGAACGCCGGAGGAATGATGATGGTCACCGCTCCTAAGGTGAGCGGTCTAAAATGTATCCAGTCGTATTCGCAAAACAATGCGTGTGGTCACTCCTTTCTCTTCTCTTCAATTGCTTCCATGCTTGGCTCGGCAGGACAGGCAAACTATGTGGCAGCAAACAGTTATCTGGATGAATGGGCAACAGCATCAACAATGAGGGGTATGAGTGCAATCAGTGTGCAGTGGGGTGCATGGAGGGGAAGAGGCGGTATGGCAGTAAACGAAGCCGGCACCGTTGCGCGGATGGAGCGTCTTGGGGTGGGTTCAGTTGTCCCTGAACAAGGACTTGCAGTATTAGAGGGCATACTGCATGGAATGGGCAAACGGACCTCAGAAGATAATATGCAACCGATAGTAGCTGCTAGCGCATTTACTTGGGACTTACTTCTAGAACGAATGAGTCCGGTCCCACCCTTTTTTGACTGGGTTGAGAGCAAGCCCAGAAGTAAAATCCCAAAACCTATCAAATCGGTGAATCGGAAAAGAAATCCCCGTGAGGTTTCGAATTTGAGTAGAATATCCAGTTACAATGCTGCAGTGATGGTAAAAGATGCTGTGGCAAATATACTTGCTGAAGAAGTACTTAATGACGAACCATTAGTGGACGCAGGCTTAGACTCACTCGCAGCTGTGGAGCTTCGAAATTCGATAGCAACATCTACGGGGCTCGATCTTCCGGCTACGTTGGCATTTGATTACCCAACTATCAATGACATCGTAGAGTTCTTGACATCCGTGTTAGGTTCTGAAATTAGAGATCCCCACAAAAAGCAAGAAGAAAAAATATTGTTATCTGAACAAGCGATAATTAATAAGAAAGATGTTCTGGGTCGAAAAGCCATGGAAAACAACATTGGTGTTCTCGGCACGTCCAGCCGGACGGCATACGATACGCTCTGCACTCGTAACGCAGTGGACACCATCGCGTGCGTACCACTCGCACGATGGTGCCTCGACGTACCTGGTGATACAACGAATTTGGGGGCACGTTTTGGCAGCTTTGTCAGCAGTGTGGACCAGTTCGACTTCGATCTTTTCAACGTGTCCTTCACCGAGGGTGTGTTGCTGGATCCTCAACAACGCATGCTCTTAGAAGCAACGTGGGAGGCCACGACTGACGCATGCCGCGCCAAGGCGCCTGTACAGTCGGGTGTTACTGTTGGTATCTCTGGCAGTGAATATGGCAGAATGGCCGACAACGTCAGTGCGTATACCGCGACTGGTGGCGCTCTCAGCGTCGCTTGCGGGCGCATTTCGTACACGTTCGGCATGCAAGGCATATGCATGTCCGTTGACACGGCGTGCTCGTCGTCGCTAGTGGGCTCACATATCGCAATCACAAGTATTGTCATAGGCGAGTCTGATTCCGTTGCCGCGGGTGGTGTGAACGTAACGCTCAATCCGATGACGAGTGAGATGTTCAGCAAAGCCGGCATGTTGTCAAGAGACGGCCGCTGCAAGACCCTCGACTCGAGCGCGGATGGCTACGTGCGTGGCGAGGCGTGCGTGGTATTCGAGATTTGCTCTCTGACGATCATGAAGACGTCATTGGAACTTCATTCAAGCACCTTGGTCGCGTCGGCAGTGAACCAAGATGGCCGCTCAAGCTCCCTCACCGCCCCTAACGGACCCTCGCAACAGCGTGTTATTCGCAGCTGTCTAGGGTCTGCTAAAACGGATCCAGGTGCGGTCGACGGTCTCGAGATGCACGGAACCGGCACGCCACTTGGCGATCCAATCGAAGTGGGCGCTGCCCACGCAGTGCTCGTGGAACACACACACGATTCGCGGCTCACGGCGCTTGTTCTTTCGGCCATGAAGTCTTGCATGGGCCACACCGAGCCCGCTGCAGGTGCAGTCGGCCTTGTAAACGCCGTGATCGGTGTTGGGTGCAGCCTCGTACGACCCATCGTCCATCTGACTGGCATCAACCCACATCTTTACAACATAGCGCACAACTCTGGATGCGGTTTGACAAAGGCCATGGCACTTCCAAGACAACAAGTTGCGACCATCGTTGCCGCGCATGACTGGCCCCTGCACCGTGGGGTCAGCTCGTTTGCGTTCCAAGGTACGAATGCGCATGTGCTGATTGCGGCACCTGTCTCATCGAGTGCGGGAGTCGCGCATCGTGGCCGATCCTCGACATGGCATCGCATGCGACTTTGGATTATGTTGGTGCGACATCCGATGCTTCAAAGTGCTACTGTCGACCTATTTTCATCTTCTGTACACTACGAAGCATGCATCGCATGCAACCGACAGGTCTACTTGTGGGATCACAGGGTCTTAGATAAAGGACTATTTCCAGCTTCTGCATTCCTCGAGGTTGGCTTATCCGCGGTATGGCTCCTTGCGGACGCGGCGACTGCATTGTGCGACGCCGTGATAACAGCTCCGATGGTCCTTCAGAATGGCATCGCGCCGTCTACCGTGGTGTGCTCTATCAACATGCTAGCATGCGACGTTCGACTTCGCTCCGCCTCAAATGAGCGACCCCACTTCACATCCACTTGGAGTTCGATGCACGAGCAACGCACTCAATTTGTCCACACCGTGACACGTGCGTTAGCTCTTTGTCACAGAAGGACACGTGGGGCACCCGCATTTTCATCGCTTGGTGTTATTTCACACGGTTCCAGCATTCCGGGGGACGACTGTTGCAGCAGCGAGAGCTCGGGTATTGTTGTCCTTCCTGCCGTTCTCGATGCAAACTTCCAGCTCGCTTGCGCCTCTGAAAGTGATTCCGACTCTTCGAAATTGCGCATTCCTGCGGGTGTCGGTGCCTTTTGGGTGGCGAATACATCTTCAGCGCGTGCTGTTTGGGCCAAGGTCATGTCCCGACCCGCCGACCTTTCCGATCACTATATGTATGCAGAAAGTAGTTGCACTACCAGTCTCATTGGTCTCGAGGTCAAGCCAGCGCGGGCATCGAGAGTTGAGCGCGTAAAATCTACCATTGCAACTTCAAGACTCACGCATGGTATGATGTACGAGGTTGCATGGCTCACGCGAGCTTCGAGTGATGGTCCGGAGAAGGACGCGTATTCATATAATGCCATCTCGCTTTCAGCATCACGGCATCAGCCTTGTCGAAATGCACTGAATAGTATTCAAGCTGCGCAACTTGCAGCCGTATCAAAGATATCGAAAATGGCAGTACAAACAGCAGGGTCTGTAAGTAGGGCGACCACGCGTACCAGTGGGGCGGAAGTGTGGGCCGTCATGCGTTGTGCGGCGCCAGAACTGCAGGCGAGTACTGCGATCCTAGGGTGTGACCGCGATCCTGCGGGTGTGAGCATTACGTTGCCTGTGCAAGCGCGCACACACGGCGCTCAAGGTATTACGATGCGCGGTGGATCCATCTCAACTCCTGTGTTGATTCCCTGGTCGACGAATCCAGACACTGGGGTGATTCAAGATTTCTTCACGAATGCTCTGGGGTCACTGATGTGTGATGCCAATGGTTTTTCAGAACTCTTGTACAAAATCATCACGCGCATCCGTGTCCGTTCAATTGTATCAGAAGGTGCAACAATGGTGACAGGAGGCCTCGGAGGCCTCGGTCAGCTGGTAGCTGCCGCAGATGCACGTTCTGGTACCACGCACATCACTTTGCTTGGACGATCTGGTAAGACGCATATCATGGATCACATGCTGGTCATGAGTGCTACGTGTGTAGTTATGACGCGCGGGGATGTTTCCACTGCCGAAGAAGTGGTATCATCCGCTCGTGCTTCAATAGCGCCGGTGCGGTGCATGCTTCATGCCAGCGGCCTCCTTCGTGACGCCATGATCCATAACCAAAGTGTGGGTGCCGTAGCTGCGGTAATGGCTCCAAAGTGCGCTGGAATTGTGCAGTTCGATTCTGAGACCTTAGCCCGCGACATGCGGATGACCGTGGTGTTTTCCTCGGTCGCCTCACTTCTCGGCTCTGGTGGCCAGGCCAACTATTGTGCTGCAAATGGATGGCTCGATGCTCATGCGCGCGTTGCAACTATGCAAGGCCGCAACGAAACCAGTATACAATGGGGAGCATGGAGCGGTGGTCGAGGCATGGCCGCGATTGACAATAATACCGTTCACCGCATGGAGCGTCTTGGAGTCGGCGTCATCACGCCCGAGCAGGGTCTAAGCACGTTGCGTGCCATCAAAAACTCCGGCGGGCATCCTGTAGTGTCTGCAAATCCGTTCACATGGGATCGGTTTTTGCGCACCATGGATCCCATTCCACCGTTCTTCGGCGCGTTTGCACACCTTGCACCGCGTGAGCTAGTGGCAGATTATGTTGCTGCTGACATCAAAATTAGGCGCCTTGACGTTGACAACACCATGGAGGCTTCTGTGGTCGAGGCAAAAGTTACCGACTGCGTGCGAGATATTTTGGGCACCAGTGTTGCTGTCAATGAGCCCCTCACTGACGCAGGCCTCGATTCGCTTGGGGCCGTTGAGCTACGAGATGCCATAAATGCATCTCTTGGCGTTCAACTTCCGAGCACCGTGGTGTTTGATTATCCATCTGTCGGTGCCATGTCTGGCTACATCACGTCGAAAATGCATCCGGGCGTTGATGATGCAGAGGACTGTGTCATTGATAAACATAAAATCGCCAGCGGTGTACAACGAGCGATCATCGGTGTTCTCGGCACGTCCAGCCGGACGGCATACGATACGCTCTGCACTCGTAACGCCGTGGACACCATCGCGTGCGTACCACTCGCAAGATGGTGCCTCGACGTACCTGGTGATACAACGAATTTGGGGGCACGTTTTGGTAGCTTTGTCAGCAGTGTGGACCAGTTCGACTTCGATCTTTTCAACGTGTCCTTCACCGAGGGTGTGTTGCTGGATCCTCAACAACGCATGCTCTTAGAAGCAACATGGGAGGCCACGACCGACGCATGCCGCGCCAAGGCGCCTGTACAGTCGGGTGTTACTGTTGGTATCTCTGGCAGTGAATATGGCAGAATGGCCGACAACGTCAGTGCGTATACCGCGACTGGTGGCGCTCTCAGCGTCGCTTGCGGGCGCATTTCGTACACGTTCGGCATGCAAGGCATATGCATGTCCGTTGACACGGCGTGCTCGTCGTCGCTAGTGGGCTCACATATCGCAATCACAAGTATTGTCGT
>NW_003315883.1:622424-626789 GCF_000151265.4 Micromonas pusilla CCMP1545
TCCCTGGTCGACGAATCCAGACACTGGGGTGATTCAAGATTTCTTCACGAATGCTCTGGGGTCACTGATGTGTGATGCCAATGGTTTTTCAGAACTCTTGTACAAAATCATCACGCGCATCCGTGTCCGTTCAATTGTATCAGAAGGTGCAACAATGGTGACAGGAGGCCTCGGAGGCCTCGGTCAGCTGGTAGCTGCCGCAGATGCAAGTTCTGGTACCACACACATCACTTTGCTTGGACGATCTGGTAAGACGCATATCATGGATCACATGCTGGTCGTGAGTGCTACGTGTGTAGTTATGACGCGCGGGGATGTTTCCACTGCCGAAGAAGTGGTATCATCCGCTTGTGCTTCAATAGCGCCGGTGCGGTGCATGCTTCATGCCAGCGGCCTCCTTCGTGACGCCATGATCCATAACCAAAGTGTGGGTGCCGTAGCTGCGGTAATGGCTCCAAAGTGCGCTGGAATTGTGCAGTTCGATTCTGAGACCTTAGCCCGCGACATGCGGATGACCGTGGTGTTTTCCTCGGTCGCCTCACTTCTCGGCTCTGGTGGCCAGGCCAACTATTGTGCTGCAAATGGATGGCTCGATGCTCATGCGCGCGTTGCAACTATGCAAGGCCGCAACGAAACCAGTATACAATGGGGAGCATGGAGCGGTGGTCGAGGCATGGCCGCGATTGACAATAATACCGTTCACCGCATGGAGCGTCTTGGAGTCGGCGTCATCACGCCCGAGCAGGGTCTAAGCACGTTGCGTGCCATCAAAAACTCCGGCGGGCATCCTGTAGTGTCTGCAAATCCGTTCACATGGGATCGGTTTTTGCGCACCATGGATCCCATTCCACCGTTCTTCGGCGCGTTTGCACACCTTGCACCGCGTGAGCTAGTGGCAGATTATGTTGCTGCTGACATCAAAATTAGGCGCCTTGACGTTGACAACACCATGGAGGCTTCTGTGGTCGAGGCAAAAGTTACCGACTGCGTGCGAGATATTTTGGGCACCAGTGTTGCTGTCAATGAGCCCCTCACTGACGCAGGCCTCGATTCGCTTGGGGCCGTTGAGCTACGAGATGCCATAAATGCATCTCTTGGCGTTCAACTTCCGAGCACCGTGGTGTTTGATTATCCATCTGTCGGTGCCATGTCTGGCTACATCACGTCGAAAATGCATCCGGGCGTTGATGATGCAGAGGACTGTGTCATTGATAAACATAAAATCGCCAGCGGTGTACAACGAGCGATCATCGGTGTTCTCGGCACGTCCAGCCGGACGGCATACGATACGCTCTGCACTCGTAACGCAGTGGACACCATCGCGTGCGTACCACTCGCACGATGGTGCCTCGACGTACCTGGTGATACAACGAATTTGGGGGCACGTTTTGGCAGCTTTGTCAGCAGTGTGGACCAGTTCGACTTCGATCTTTTCAACGTGTCCTTCACCGAGGGTGTGTTGCTGGATCCTCAACAACGCATGCTCTTAGAAGCAACGTGGGAGGCCACGACTGACGCATGCCGCGCCAAGGCGCCTGTACAGTCGGGTGTTACTGTTGGTATCTCTGGCAGTGAATATGGCAGAATGGCCGACAACGTCAGTGCGTATACCGCGACTGGTGGCGCTCTCAGCGTCGCTTGCGGGCGCATTTCGTACACGTTCGGCATGCAAGGCATATGCATGTCCGTTGACACGGCGTGCTCGTCGTCGCTAGTGGGCTCACATATCGCAATCACAAGTATTGTCGTAGGCGAGTCTGATTCCGTTGCCGCGGGTGGTGTGAACGTAACGCTCAATCCGATGACGAGTGAGATGTTCAGCAAAGCCGGCATGTTGTCAAGAGACGGCCGCTGCAAGACCCTCGACTCGAGCGCGGATGGCTACGTGCGTGGCGAGGCGTGCGTGGTATTCGAGATTTGCTCTCTGACGATCATGAAGACGTCATTGGAACTTCATTCAAGCACCGTGGTCGCGTCGGCAGTGAACCAAGATGGCCGCTCAAGCTCCCTCACCGCCCCTAACGGACCCTCGCAACAGCGTGTTATTCGCAGCTGTCTAGGGTCTGCTAAAACGGATCCAGGTGCGGTCGACGGTCTCGAGATGCACGGAACCGGCACGCCACTTGGCGATCCAATCGAAGTGGGCGCTGCCCACGCAGTGCTCGTGGAACACACACACGATTCGCGGCTCACGGCGCTTGTTCTTTCGGCCATGAAGTCTTGCATGGGCCACACCGAGCCCGCTGCAGGTGCAGTCGGCCTTGCAAACGCCGTGATCGGTGTTGGGTGCAGCCTCGTACGACCCATCGTCCATCTGACTGGCATCAACCCACATCTTTACAACATAGCGCACAACTCTGGATGCGGTTTGACAAAGGCCATGGCACTTCCAAGACAACAAGTTGCGACCATCGTTGCCGCGCATGACTGGCCCCTGCACCGTGGGGTCAGCTCGTTTGCGTTCCAAGGTACGAATGCGCATGTGCTGATTGCGGCACCTGTCTCATCGAGTGCGGGAGTCGCGCATCGTGGCCGATCCTCGACATGGCATCGCATGCGACTTTGGATTATGTTGGTGCGACATCCGATGCTTCAAAGTGCTACTGTCGACCTATTTTCATCTTCTGTACACTACGAAGCATGCATCGCATGCAACCGACAGGTCTACTTGTGGGATCACAGGGTCTTAGATAAAGGACTATTTCCAGCTTCTGCATTCCTCGAGGTTGGCTTATCCGCGGTATGGCTCCTTGCGGACGCGGCGACTGCATTGTGCGACGCCGTGATAACAGCTCCGATGGTCCTTCAGAATGGCATCGCGCCGTCTACCGTGGTGTGCTCTATCAACATGCTAGCATGCGACGTTCGACTTCGCTCCGCCTCAAATGAGCGACCCCACTTCACATCCACTTGGAGTTCGATGCACGAGCAACGCACTCAATTTGTCCACACCGTGACACGTGCGTTAGCTCTTTGTCACAGAAGGACACGTGGGGCACCCGCATTTTCATCGCTTGGTGTTATTTCACACGGTTCCAGCATTCCGGGGGACGACTGTTGCAGCAGCGAGAGCTCGGGTATTGTTGTCCTTCCTGCCGTTCTCGATGCAAACTTCCAGCTCGCTTGCGCCTCTGAAAGTGATTCCGACTCTTCGAAATTGCGCATTCCTGCGGGTGTCGGTGCCTTTTGGGTGGCGAATACATCTTCAGCGCGTGCTGTTTGGGCCAAGGTCACGTCCCGACCCGCCGACCTTTCCGATCACTATATGTATGCAGAAAGTAGTTGCACTACCAGTCTCATTGGTCTCGAGGTCAAGCCAGCGCGGGCATCGAGAGTTGAGCGCGTAAAATCTACCATTGCAACTTCAAGACTCACGCATGGTATGATGTACGAGGTTGCATGGCTCACGCGAGCTTCGAGTGATGGTCCGGAGAAGGACGCGTATTCATATAATGCCATCTCGCTTTCAGCATCACGGCATCAGCCTTGTCGAAATGCACTGAATAGTATTCAAGCTGCGCAACTTGCAGCCGTATCAAAGATATCGAAAATGGCAGTACAAACAGCAGGGTCTGTAAGTAGGGCGACCACGCGTACCAGTGGGGCGGAAGTGTGGGCCGTCATGCGTTGTGCGGCGCCAGAACTGCAGGCGAGTACTGCGATCCTAGGGTGTGACCGCGATCCTGCGGGTGTGAGCATTACGTTGCCTGTGCAAGCGCGCACACACGGCGCTCAAGGTATTACGATGCGCGGTGGATCCATCTCAACTCCTGTGTTGATTCCCTGGTCGACGAATCCAGACACTGGGGTGATTCAAGATTTCTTCACGAATGCTCTGGGGTCACTGATGTGTGATGCCAATGGTTTTTCAGAACTCTTGTACAAAATCATCACGCGCATCCGTGTCCGTTCAATTGTATCAGAAGGTGCAACAATGGTGACAGGAGGCCTCGGAGGCCTCGGTCAGCTGGTAGCTGCCGCAGATGCAAGTTCTGGTACCACACACATCACTTTGCTTGGACGATCTGGTAAGACGCATATCATGGATCACATGCTGGTCGTGAGTGCTACGTGTGTAGTTATGACGCGCGGGGATGTTTCCACTGCCGAAGAAGTGGTATCATCCGCTTGTGCTTCAATAGCGCCGGTGCGGTGCATGCTTCATGCCAGCGGCCTCCTTCGTGACGCCATGATCCATAACCAAAGTGTGGGTGCCGTAGCTGCGGTAATGGCTCCAAAGTGCGCTGGAATTGTGCAGTTCGATTCTGAGACCTTAGCCCGCGACATGCGGATGACCGTGGTGTTTTCCTCGGTCGCCTCACTTCTCGGCTCTGGTGGCCAGGCCAACTATTGTGCTGCAAATGA
>NW_003315883.1:626917-692002 GCF_000151265.4 Micromonas pusilla CCMP1545
AGCTACGAGATGCCATAAATGCATCTCTTGGCGTTCAACTTCCGAGCACCGTGGTGTTTGATTATCCATCTGTCGGTGCCATGTCTGGCTACATCACGTCGAAAATGCATCCGGGCGTTGATGATGCAGAGGACTGTGTCATTGATAAACATAAAATCGCCAGCGGTGTACAACGAGCGATCATCGGTGTTCTCGGCACGTCCAGCCGGACGGCATACGATACGCTCTGCACTCGTAACGCCGTGGACACCATCGCGTGCGTACCACTCGCAAGATGGTGCCTCGACGTACCTGGTGATACAACGAATTTGGGGGCACGTTTTGGCAGCTTTGTCAGCAGTGTGGACCAGTTCGACTTCGATCTTTTCAACGTGTCCTTCACCGAGGGTGTGTTGCTGGATCCTCAACAACGCATGCTCTTAGAAGCAACGTGGGAGGCCACGACCGACGCATGCCGCGCCAAGGCGCCTTTACAGTCGGGTGTTACTGTTGGTATCTCTGGCAGTGAATATGGCAGAATGGCCGACAACGTCAGTGCGTATACCGCGACTGGTGGCGCTCTCAGCGTCGCTTGCGGGCGCATTTCGTACACGTTCGGCATGCAAGGCATATGCATGTCCGTTGACACGGCGTGCTCGTCGTCGCTAGTGGGCTCACATATCGCAATCACAAGTATTGTCGTAGGCGAGTCTGATTCCGTTGCCGCGGGTGGTGTGAACGTAACGCTCAATCCGATGACGAGTGAGATGTTCAGCAAAGCCGGCATGTTGTCAAGAGACGGCCGCTGCAAGACCCTCGACTCGAGCGCGGATGGCTACGTGCGTGGCGAGGCGTGCGTGGTATTCGAGATTTGCTCTCTGACGATCATGAAGACGTCATTGGAACTTCATTCAAGCACCTTGGTCGCGTCGGCAGTGAACCAAGATGGCCGCTCAAGCTCCCTCACCGCCCCTAACGGACCCTCGCAACAGCGTGTTATTCGCAGCTGTCTAGGGTCTGCTAAAACGGATCCAGGTGCGGTCGACGGTCTCGAGATGCACGGAACCGGCACGCCACTTGGCGATCCAATCGAAGTGGGCGCTGCCCACGCAGTGCTCGTGGAACACACACACGATTCGCGGCTCACGGCGCTTGTTCTTTCGGCCATGAAGTCTTGCATGGGCCACACCGAGCCCGCTGCAGGTGCAGTCGGCCTTGTAAACGCCGTGTTCGGTGTTGGGTGCAGCCTCGTACGACCCATCGTCCATCTGACTGGCATCAACCCACATCTTTACAACATAGCGCACAACTCTGGATGCGGTTTGACAAAGGCCATGGCACTTCCAAGACAACAAGTTGCGACCATCGTTGCCGCGCATGACTGGCCCCTGCACCGTGGGGTCAGCTCGTTTGCGTTCCAAGGTACGAATGCGCATGTGCTGATTGCGGCACCTGTCTCATCGAGTGCGGGAGTCGCGCATCGTGGCCGATCCTCGACATGGCATCGCAGGCGACTTTGGATTATGTTGGTGCGACACCCGATGCTTCAAAGTGCTACTGTCGATTTAAAGGTGTCTCCCTCAGTACCTCCCTCAGGACCGAGCTTCGTTATTGTCGACTTTTGCCCTGCTGACAGTTTATTGTGTGCATCAGTACCATCGATGTCTTCTACGTCTCTCGCTTTCGCTTTTGCGGCCGTTGCTGCGATTGTTGATTCAGATTTCTACCACTGTGGGTCGATAGCTCGGTCTGTGGTCTTTAATTCTATACGTGTCGATGGTGCGATGATCGTTCGTGCACGTTTTAATATGGTTGATAATTCACTAGTGGTTCAAACATCAAGTCCTGGCGATGTAAGTGATGGGAAAATCGGTATTGAACCTATATCTGACACTGTTGTGCTCACATGCTCCTTTGACTTCACGGCAGCTGATGTATCGCCATTCAGCTATTTTGCACATCCATGCGACATACTTAACACTTGTCTGACCAAAGATAGACTACCGACATACGCTCTGTGTGGAAACGATACTCCTGCAATTTTAATGGACATCAATGCTTTAACTCTGCCTACCCTCTTCGATGGAACTGTTGCAAACATTTTAGAGGCAGCATGGAGTGGTAATACGCTCCAACGCGTTGACAATGCCAAGTGCCAAATTGCCACTTGTGGCTTTGGAGCGGTCAATCCTGAAACCAACACGCAAACCACGTGCCTAGCTTACGTTTGCGCCGGAGAGATATGCCATCTGTTTCTGAATTTACATCGAAATATGCCAAGAGAGACGTCATCGATATCTACACGGAAGGAGAAGTCTTGCAACAGCAGTTGGAACCAAATATCAACTTCAGATATGTACGTTGTATCTTGGAAATCAACCGGAACAAACTCACGAATTATGCGTTGCTCGCCTAGAGAATCATCGAGCTTTATTAGGTCACATGCGTTGTCTTCTTGTGGACAACTACTGCCTTCTCGGATCGCCGCAATGGCGACAGCTTCAGCTCAGGTCTATGCTACAGCCCCCGGGTCAACATCCCCTATACGGGGTATATACATCACAACCACAGGTGCGGAAATCTTAGTGCCGGGGGCTGCCCCCGGATATGCGGGAAAATACAGTAGTGCCCACTCTATGTCTGCAATATTGGCCGTTTTTCGCGTTGCGGGAAATGAACCGGCGAATGCAAGCGTTGTTGTTGGTGGAACTGACGTAGATAACATCGCTATTAAGGCTGGTCAACATCTTTTTGCCGATTCTAAGGCTGCAAATACATCGGAGACAATTGCAACTCGATGTTCCACGAAGTACGTGGGTTCGCTTACACGTGCACCGCATTTGAAACATGCATTACCACCTTCTACAGTAGAATCAGTATCATTGTCTACAACAGGATGCCGCCGTGCTGTTATTATAACTGGAGGCTTGGGAAGTATCGGCCGCCTCATATCGACGTGGCTTGCATCTTCTTACGATCCTAAATTAAATAATCCATCTCCTATGATTCTCCTCGGTCGTTCCGGCCGTGCTGCGTTGTTTTCAACGAGGGCTGTCCATGATGGAGGTATTGTCATCTCAGTCCGATGCGATGTTGCAGATTCAGAGGAATCAAATTTTGCAACTGCTCTTAAACCAATATCCAGCATTGTCGGGCATATTGGGTCAATTTTCCATGCTGGTGGGTCTCTCGTAGATGCCACAATCCTAAACCAGACAGCGGGTACGACATATCGTGTATTCGCCCCGAAGGTGGGCATCGGTAGAGGTATTGGTGGCGGTGGTATTTCTCGCATGTTAGGGAGTATTGAGGATGGGTTCTGCGACCGTATATTATTTTCCTCAATCGCATCTCTTCTTGGATCAGCTGGTCAGGCAAACTATGCAGCAGCAAACAGTGTCCTGGACACGTATTCAGGCATCGCACAACGATGTGGAGAGACTGACCTTACAAGTGTCCAATGGGGCGCATGGGGTGAACTTGGAGGTGATGGAGGCATGTCATCCAACATAGTTGGAACAGTGAGTCGGTTGGAACGATTTGGCATCGGCAGTTTGACACCTTGTGAGGGACTGAGCGCTCTCAGAGCTGTGTTGAGGTCCTGCATCTCCCACACCGGAATTTTATGCATAAACCCATTCAAATGGGATGTATTATTTAGGAACTTGCCGTCGCCTATGCCACACCTCCTTGCGGAGTTGATGTCGGTGCATGTCATCCCACCTTTGCCCCATTGTGCAACCAACGATGCAAGTGATACATGTACAATGCAATGTTTGGGTATTTCGCGGACAAATCGTATTGCTGCGATCCAATGCACGATCATGAATACCATTCAGCGCGTCCTTGGTCACGAAATTGACCCTCATAAACCTTTAATCGAAGCGGGCATTGACAGTCTTTCGATGACGGAATTGGGCCAAGCCATAGAGATAGATATTGGGGTCTCTCTACCCACCACAGTTGCATTCGACTATCCCACAGTTTCAGCGATAGCTAGTTTTGTTAGTGATAAGATGGGATTCAGTACGACTGACACCTCTGCTTGTTGTACAAATGCTCCGCCTCGTGGCCGAGAATTCGAAAACACTTACCGCAAGAGCATCGACCTTGCTGTTGTCATGGGCATTGGATGTCGCTTCGCAGGAAAGGGAAAAAGTGACTCTGACTCCCTAGGCAAATTTTGGCAACTGATTTCGTCCGGAGGTGACGCTATAACCACAGTGCCGCTCGATAGATGGGATGTAGATACTGACACGACAGCATTTGGGATTTGCCGCCGTCGTGACCCATATACGGAGCGATATAGTCGCCATGGATCTTTTGTATCTGATATCGACCATTTTGACTGTTTATTTTTTGATGTATCAAATGCAGAAGCCACGGCTATTGACCCACAACAGCGGATGATATTGAAAGTGGTTGTGGATGCCATGTACGGTGCTGGCATGACAAAGGACTTGTCGAGGGGAAGCAATACGGCGGTATACGTAGGAATCTGCAACAATGATCACGATAGTTTTTTGCGAGAGAGAATCGTAGAGATGACTTTTGAAGGCAAATCTTATGAAGAAGTGGTGGACACTATTGGAGCCATTGCGTACAGCACCTACGCATTCGCTTCGAATAGAGTAAGTCATATTCTGGGTCTAGTGGGTGCATCCCTATCCATTGACTGCGCTTCAGCTTCTGCACTCGTTGCCATTAATATGGCTGCAACAGAGTCTCTACGTGATGCAGGTAAAGATCTCCGGTGCATCGCTGCGAGTGTAAACCTCATTCTACATCACAACATGACGGATCTACACACGGCACGCGTGATGTTTCCAGCGGACGGGAGATGTAAAACATTCGACTCCCGCGCTGACGGTTTTGAACGCGGCGAAGGTGCTGGATCTGTTATATTGTGGCATTCACATGAACAAAGTAAATCAACAAATGAGTCTTCATCACAGACTGGTACGGTGATGCGTGAACATACAGTGAAAGAGCATGCATTCGTTTACATTTGCGGTCTTGCTACGACACATAAAGGAGGTGGCGCCTCTTTACGTGCACTGCGAGGTCCTGCTATTCAACACAAAGTACGAACTGCACTTATGGATGCCAGAATGGCACCTAGTGAGCTCAAGTACATCGAGGCATCTGGCTTGGGCGAACCGTATGGCGATGCTGTAGAGGTCGGGGCCTATCAAGTTGTATTCGAGCCCAATAGGAACCCAGACGATCAATTAGTTTTTGGATCGATTCACCCAAACATCGGTCACCTAGATGGATGTAGTGGCATGGCTAGTTTCATAAAAGCATGTTTGGTGACCAAACAACTCGCAGCGCCACCAATTGTGCACTTCTGTAGCTTACATCCGCTTATAGGTGGACAGATTGAGCAAGAGAAGAAAAAGTCGAGTGACATTGCGACTAAGATGGGACACACATGGATAGAAGTTGACGTAAATATGTTCCCAAGGGCATTTCCTATGTGCCTAGCCCCTATGTACTCTGTAATTTCGGCTTCAAACTGTAGTGATAAAAACGACAAGATATGTGCAACTGGAGTGAGCAGCTTCGGCTTTGGCGGCACAATGGCACACTGCATCGTAGATCGCGCGGACTGCGAGACTATTCACACTATGATTCACCCCCCGTTCGATTTTAAAACGAACGTGTTACTCCCAAAACATGACCGATGTATCCATAAACGTGCCCAAGCAGCTAGCGAGGAAGTTCTAGTGTACGTGGAAAACGTCATCTGGCAAACATTTCGTTCTTTCCTGGGACCATCACGTAAGATAACCCGTGGTGGCAATTTCTTTGATACTAACGGAACTGCCCTAACGAGAAATGAAGCCAGTGATGTAGAAGAACATTTACGCGAGCGGCTCGGAATGTCATTTCTACCAGATGGGATCGTTTCATCACACCCTGCATTGGCAAAACTTGCTGCTGCGGTGATGCAATCGGCCATCGCAAATCAGGCATGTAAAGGCTTCGATATACATGCAATCATACGATCATGGCTCGAGTCGCATGCATCACGGCAAATGATCGAGCCAGAGCGACAGCCAAGTAGCCTTGCGATGATCCAGCCAGAAAAATGCGCTCGACGCATAGTTTATGTTCTTGCAAACCCACGCTCAGGTTCAACGTTGACTCAACTCTTGTTGAACGCGAACAGAAGAGTTTTCGCGCCGCAAGAGCTATATTTATTGCATTTTTACACGATGGATGAGCGCCGGAGTCGCTTAGCAGGTCAGAAACTAGAGGGGTGGATTTTTGAGGGTTTGAGAAAGGCAGTTATTGAACTTCGCGATTGTCAAGCATCAGAAGCAGATGTTATTCTGACACAATTCAGCGCACTAGAGATTGTGCACGTCTATGAAATTTTGCAGCGATGGAGTGGTGATCGTGTCTTGGTTGATAAAACTCCACCTTATGTTTGGAGCATCAACACTCTCCGTCGAGCAGAGACGTTATTCACCAATGTTCGGTATGCATTTGTGCACAGACATCCATACGCAAATGTAGCGTCCATGGTGAAAGAAACGATACAGCGAGAATGGTTATCAGGGGTGCTTGATGGAGTTGTCGATGTCAAGAGTGGAAGAGGAAATGACGGCATCAGTGATTCTGGTGCTCCCTATTGTGAGAAGGTCACAAACTTGGAAAGTCGCACTATCAAGGAAATGACAATGTCATCCATAAAGAGTGCGATGTGGACTGAGGCAGAGAGACTGTGGGCGCTCGGTAATGCAAACGTCATTGACTTCTTACGCAGTGTTTCGCGCGAAAGATATTTAAGATTCTCATACGAGGACCTCGTGACAAGACCAAGGGCAGTTTCAGAGAACTTATGCACTCTCATCGGAATTCCACATGAACTAATCATGACTACGCCATACACGGCAACAAACGTAGCCACGTTTGCGCCAGTGACAGAGGGTGGTCTTGGAGCGGGCGATCCACACATGCTCAAACGTTGCAGCATCGACCCAAAGCTTGCAGATGCATGGAGAGACGCTGAATCGCCAATGACGCTTGCACAATTTACATCGCATGTTGCAAAACGATTAGGATATCGTCTACCGGGATGGAAGGAGCCCACGCTTCAAGTTGGGACTGCACCTGAGATTGTTAGGCTGAACGACAAAACAACATGTCCAGTAATTTTGTTCGCACATGATTTATCTGGGGAAGTAACAAAAGCAGCTCCGCTCGCTAAAAAATTGTCATGTGCTGCATTCGGATTTCGCGTTGCTCCATTCCGAGAAAAAGGATCAGGTGACCATTCTGGCGTGCCTTCGTGTACATTACTACAAGTCCCTGACCTACCATCACTTGCTGCGTATTACAGACATCTAGCCGCCGTGTCATTAGGGTTGGAATCTGGGGATGATGTTGTGTATGCCGGAGTTGGCCAATTTGGGCGGTCGTTAGCTACACAGATGGCAGCGCAGCAACAAAGGGCGAACACAATTCATATCGAGGACAGGAAATATTTGCTGCGAAACCAAAATTCTCGGTCTTGGGATGCAACCAAAGAACGTGGCTGTGACTCGTGTGCGGCGGGATTGCTCTTGTTGCCTGAAGATGACTACAACATCAGTAGAGTCCCGGCTGACATCCGTGCACTGTATGATGTGGTGCAAAATGAGATTAATATGCATGATATATCGGATAATAGTTATGCATCTCGCATTAGCACACTGACGCTTACAAAATTTGAAAATGGATTAGTAGCTGCTGGTGGCCGAGGCTCCCCCGAAGCAACACTCGCATACGCCGAATCATTTCGATATGCCGATAAAAACCTAGAGTCGTGCAAAAAAAGTGGTCATGCGAATACAGCATGTGCCACATGGGATGATCGTGTGCACCGTGCATTGTGTGTTGCTCGACGTGGGGCTGCACTACTGGCTACGGATGATAGGTTAAGCGATTTCGACGGGGAGACAATCGACATGACTGGGGAGCGTCGTCTGACAAATATGAGATCAGCAGAGCTTGCAGAAGCAGTGAGCGCAAGGCTATTTACTAGACAAGTCAAGAAAAAATAAATCTCGAGTGCTCGGCTGGAGATCATTGAAGTATACACTACACTAAACTCTACAATGGCGCGCTTTAGAAGGTCTGTTTCTAATTGTACCTTCGAAGGTAGTCTGAGTAGAATATACAAGGACGTCCTATTCTCTTATGATGACATCTCTACTGCATGACTCACTTCGACTTGTAGAATAATTTGCCACTCTTGCGATCCTGCATTTCTCGAAAAATGACATCGATCGCTAATAATTTTCTCTACCGTTTCTGAAGTACGGAAGTACTTCCAGAAGTACTTCTGTACTTTCGAACTTCTGTAGATAGAATACGGAAGTACCTTCGTACTAGACTACGAAGGCACAACGTAGTCTACGATGTACTTTCGGAAGTACTTCCTGTTTTAGTCTATCTTCGAAGGTACAGAAGTTTGTGTACTTCCGAAGTACCTTCGAAGGTACTTTCGTACTTTCGTACGAAAGTACTTTCGTACGAAAGTACCTTCGAAGGTACTTCCGTACTTCCGTAGATAATACATCTTACGGAAGTACTTCCCGAAGTACTTCCGTACCTTCGAAGGTACTTCCTACCTTCGTACAACGTTGTACTTCACCCGGCCATTACTTTCGAAAATAAACTTATCTGTGTGAAAAATACAAAGGTAAATATCAGGCCAATATATGGAATAATTCTAAATGCCAGGATGTCTTTGCGGCGCAACGGTGCCAAGTCTGTGTCAATGCTATTTCTGCCGCCATCTGAAAACGCCATCATATGTCCAACCAACGACGCAGGCGTGGCGTTATCAACTGCAGCAAATTCGATGAGATTATATCCGAAAGGTGCAACTTCTTCCAATTGGCGCCTTACCTCGATCACCTGCAACGATCCAAAACCTACGTCCACGAGGTTGGTATTCTTCGTGATAGGTTTAGCATCTTCAGTGCGTGAGGCAGCATTAAGCACCCTGAGTACATCTGCGAGGATATTTATGGATATGGCGTTTGAAGTGTCACTAGCAAAGACACCTTGTATCCTCGCGTTTGCAGGATGGTGAGAGGGTAATTTATTTGATAATGATGGTGGCCAGACAGCGAATATGTGACTGAGAAATTGCTGAACTCGAGTGCTCGAGAATCTTGCCACGGACACAGCACGAGACATCATGGACTCTCCCATCATTTTTGATTCAATCTGTGCACAATTGATGACACGATTGATGACACTGACTTTAACTCCAATTAAAATCCATCTGTTACAGCAAGCAAAGACGTTTGATCCTTTCGCCCTCAAACCGACGGTGTCGCCTTCAGAACTAAAATTGTATGCATTTGGAGAAACCGTAAAACACAAAGCGTCCACAGCAGAAATAAGCTGACGTAGCCCTGTTGAAACAAGTGCACTTGATGCAGTATTACTATTGCTGCAATCGTTCCATCGGGAAGACATCACATACGACGTATATGTAGCATGTTTCGTTTGGTGTAAGATCTTACTGACTATGTGGTTGGTAATAAAAGTGTGAATCTGTCCCACCCCGCAAGCCAACAAACATTGACTTCTACATGTCTCTCTCACAACCAATCCACCGTGTCGGACGTCCACATCAATGCTTATACGCCCCTGTAAAGAACAATTTAGCGTGGGGAGAGCGACTTTCCTACAATATGTCACATCGAAATTCATTGGTTGAAGCGTTGCATGTGCAATAGCAGACGTCAACTCCATAAGAATTGTAGGATGCAAAGTGCGACGACCGTAACACATATGGTCATTGATCCACGCAAGATATCGCGGAGCGGTTAGGTCGCTCATTATCACAACCAGATCTGGTTCGACCGAAATGCATGCATTTAAAACATGTTTTGTCAAAGGAAAGCACCATACTTGACCTTGGTCAAACAAACTCACTCGGTGCCCTCCTGCAATCGAGCGCGGCGGCATCGTCAACACGCGAGATGCCACTATACTGTGCGCATTAGTACCCTGAAATGCAAATGAGCTCACGCCGCATATACACCCTGGATTTTCTTCGTGCCGCACAGGAGCGCAACTTTTCTGCCGTCCTGCGGCTGCGGTCGGGCAGCTATCCACACGCCGCTTAATGACCTGCAAAATATATGTATTCAGATTGCGGAGGTGCAAAGGATGACCTCTACCTCGTGTATGGAGTTGGCATATCGCGTTCAGCAAGCCCCACATCCCAGCAGCTGCTTCGGAGTGCCCAACAGATCCCTTAATGGCACTCAGTGTAATTATACAGTCATCATGTGGTGTTACAAGTGAGTCGCTTGTGCCATTCCTAACTAGTCTTGCAAAGGCATCTCTCGCCTCTTTTGCCACAGTGAAAGCAGCACCAAACTCAATTGGATCGCCTAGAGCCGTACCCGTGCCGTGCATCTCAAGCATGTCCGCAGGTCGATTTGTCAATGTATGCGCAGTACGCGCTGCCGCGGTCAAAACTTCTTGCTGCGATGGCCCATTGGGCGCTGTCAGTGAGCTAGAGCGCCCATCTTGATTCACAGCGGAAGACGCCAGCAAGGTTGGTGTAAGTCGAATCACAACTGCTACATCAACCATCATTTGTGACGAAGAGTTGGAAGGAGAAGCATTCCACAGAATTAAAGCCCAAACCGCCTCAGTACGTACATAGCCATCGGCTTTGGCATCTAAAGTCTTACACCGCCCATCGGGTGCCAACATCCCAGCTGCGGCGAAGATTGTTGATGCTTGCGGCGCAAATATCAGTGCAACTCCACCCGCTACTGCTCCAGTAGTTGTTCCCGCCATCTCTAGGCCGGATACACCATCTTCGACGATAATATTACCGGCCATGTGGGTAGCAACAAGGGATGAGGAGCACGCAGTATCGACGGCAAAGCTTGGGCCCTTTAATCCAAAAGTGTATGATAAACGACCACACACTACCGATACAGCGTTTCCGGTCCCAAGGTAAGGCGATGGAGGACATCCAAATGTCTCCGGAACTATGCGTGAGTAGTCCATGACGCTCAACCCGATTGCAACTGCAATCGAATCACTTGATGGCGATGATGCACCGGGTAGTCCTGCTGCAGTGAAAAATGCAATTGTAGAACCCGGGGCAGTACAAAGTGCGTAACATGACTCCAATAAATGTCTTTGTTGTGGATCCATCAGCGCAGCCTCGACATGTGAAGTTGCGAAGACGACTGCATCAAAATACGCAACGTCGGGCACCCAGGCTCCGAAACGTGCAGCAGAGGTGGAAGCTGGGGTGACAGATTCAGAGGGGTTTGATCCTCCCGCAATGTCATGGTTCCATCGGTCATGCGGTATAGTTGAAATATCATCGGATGCTGCAATAGTAGATAAGGGGCTGGCCGTGCAGGCTGCTGATCCGGACCAATCCATAACGACGATGGAGGAAGAAAGGTGATGATTTGGACTCGCCATGGTCGGAATTTGCGGTGCTCGTGTGATGATATCAGGAGAAGAGGAAAATGTCTGCTTTGCGTCATCCTCATCCAGCTGAGATGCCAAAAATACTGACAACGCATGCACGGATGGGTAATCAAAAGCTGCTGTAGCTGGAAGCTCAACTCCATACAACTCCTCGATTTTATTCTTCAACTCCACCCCTGCTAGTGAATCAATTCCACTATCCATCAGGGGTTCATCAGGAGCGATGTTTACTGCCGCAACTTCGCGAACAACAGAGAGTATATCATTTGAGATAGCTGCAAGTCTCACCTCAGAGTTGTTTCTTGTTTTCAGCGTTATTTTTTCTTTTGCTGGAATAGAGGAACTCAATGCAAAATTCTCGGTCGATGAGACATTATTATTTTGAATATATGAAAGCAAAGTAGTAGTGCGTGTTGATCCTGTTATGGAGTCAAGCACGAACCCAGTTAACTGGAATACAATGTCAGTCGATGTGGTATCTGCAACATAATCAAATAATGGAGGCGTGGGTTTGGGAAGATATGACAAGAACACATGCCATTCAAATGGACTAATGGACACGTCCGCAAGATTATCTTCCAGTGTAGTAAACAATGCATTGAGACCTTTTGTTGGACTCACTGTAGCTATACCCATCCGAGCTGCCCGCCTCAATATGAACTCATCCGCCATCCCCCCACCTGACCACCCCCCCCAATTTACACTCATTGATGGCACCCCACTAAAACGATGAAATCGGGATGCACTATCAAGAGAAGCATTCGCGGTTGCGTAGTTTGATTGTCCAGCTGCGCCAAGCAAAGACGCAATCGATGAAAAGAAAATAGTTGGACCTGATGCGCCAAAAAGTATAGGAGGCGATGTGACTAACCGTACCGCCCCGCTATGCTTTGGGGCAAACACCCCACGAACAGTTTCCATATGCTGCGACAAGAGTTTACGGTCGGCAAGCAAGCCACTAGCGTGAAATGTAGTAAATCCAGCAGCATTGCATGCGACCATATCAGTCTGGAGTGCGACCCCTTCCATGTTAGATATGTCTGCTTTTGCAATAGAAACAATTGTTGCAGTAGATACAAGGTTTGACAGAGTCATTTGGCTGTCAAGTGCGCGTCCAGATTGACCTGTGAGTATTATTTTATTCGCTTTTGACCGGGTGGCTAGCCATAACCCCGTGCGAGCTCCGAGAGCACCAGATCCGCCAGTAATTAGGGCCGTTTTAGGTGACACAGTAAATGCCTCGTCAAAAGAAGGGGTTCGAAGAATGAATAATATGTCTTTTATCGTCTGTTGTTGGCGAATCACGCAGTTAAACGCGACGTGCACATCATCTGCAGTTAATAAGTTCTTCTTAGCAGACTTGCTATAACCCAAACCATCGGCAACTTCAAGAGCAGTGATATTTACCACCTGAGAGATCATCACGTGCTTGTCCATCATATTGCTGCATCGAAGCGCATCCAACCTCTCTAATAGTGCTGCCGAGAATTGTGCAGCCATGATACACGGTACATTTGCAATGTTGGAGGGTAATGCTGCCACGTAATGATCGTGAGCTGTTATTGCACGCGATACATGGCCATAATGTAGTCCTACAACTGCTTCACCAACAGTGATTGTAGATGTTTTCAGAATTCTTGCACCAACTTGAACAACACTGCCAACAAATGCACAAAATGCGCAAGCAGCTAATGTATTCGCAGCTTTGGCACCAAGAGTAAACCCTACGATATCATGCAGGCTCGGTGATGATGCAATGATATGAATCGCATATCCTTGTTGAGGTGCGGGGATATCAAAGCGCCTCTCACCTTCTATAACTTTCAAGGAAGATGGTCGCATTTGCCACATACGGACAATTTTTGACATCGATTCCGCCGCACCGCGTATTGTGGTGTCATGTCTCTGCCGTGCGTCAGCTTGATTGGTGGTGCATGTGTCTGTACTCTGATAGAGCCTTATCAAATCCATGGGGTCACCATCTATTGCAACACCTTCTATTCCAGGTACCTCCTGTGACAATGTACGAATCAACGCATGCAACGTTGATCCTCGCGTGTTCATCGGATGTGAAGACATATGCATCACGCTAATTGATGATGATATTGGCAATGCCCCACGGGTATTGACCTTGAACGTTGTCAGTATCCGTTCAGCAAGAAGTGTTTGTGAAGCTGCGACTGCGCTAGCAACTTCAGAAACAACCCTTAATCTTATAGGGATACGCTTGTTTTCCGCGATAAACATGTAGTAGGGTTTTGCCGCAAGATGAGCAATGACAGGTGCGCCAGGTATAGTCTCCCATCGAATATAATGGTTAACATCCATTCTCATTGAAGACGTGGCCTTGGAGATAACTTTAGTTGTCATCGTTGACGCATCCTTGCTTGCCGAAGATTTTATTAGAATATTTTTGATGGAAACAAGAGATCTGGTACCATCACCTAAGCTATGATTGCTGCGTCGTGCACGATCTTCAGGACTTGCAACTTGCTGCGCCGATGCGAATTGGTGTTCCACGTGCATCGACGATGTGGACGCATCATATCCAAATGCGCACGAGTCGATAGCAGCAGGAACATGGCCACGATATATCTTACCTTGTTGGTCATCTCGTGACTTAAATAAGTCAGATGCATCGGCGATTGAAGCGACGAGGTGTATAGCATTGTCTACAGCTTCGATGTTGATCCATCCAGACTCATTTGCTGAGGACATAAGTTGCGCGACAGTGTTGCTCTGCGGCAACGACTGCCCCTTAGGGAAAAAGTCTACGTGTGCCAGAAGCGTTGTGGCATCAAATGCCACCAAAGACGCAAAGCCGGTGAAGTGCCGTCGCACAGTTCCAGACACATGCGTCACGATGAATGACGAAGGTGAGGGTGACGTAGAAAGAAGCCTGATTGAGCCGTCTGCACTCTTCCGAACTTCAACCGTGGTCGATGGCACTGCTTCATTTCGGTAGGGAATGGTCGATACCACCAAAGGTGTGGACAAAATCACATTTGCAATAACCACATATCCATGCAGTTCACTATCATTGGCACACATGGTCGCAGCGACCATCACTGCTAGTGATGCTGCCGCTGGGAATAACGAGCGACCCAAGACTTGGTGGTCATGCAAAAATGGAATCACGCGCGTTCCATCCATATCAAGTTCGATCTTATCTTCGTGTGCGCCATTAGTTGGCAGTGCTGACCACTGCATAAGCATAACATGTAAACAGGGACGATAAGAAAATTGATTTGCATCTCGAACCCAAATGAAGCTTGCTGAAAACTTCAATCGTGGTTTCTGATGTCTCGAGCAGATACAAGCGTGAGCATTTACACCACTCATTCCGAAACTAGAAGTCGCCGCAGTCTCAACGGTAGAATCGCGCACAAACAAAATCGAGGAGCATCTAGTTCGGGGTGCACCTGGTCCGCATTCTCTACCTGTCTCAAACGCCGATGCCACGAACGGATTCAAATCACGAAGGTGTCTTACCGACGGCGTGTCTCGGTGTGAAAGCGCACATGCAGCAGCAAGAAGACCACACACCCCTGCAGCACCCTCTGTGTGACCATAATGAGCCTTTGGGGCCCCCAGAAGGAGTTTTGCGTTGGTATCACTGTAGTTTGTGTTTACGTCAGCCAACTCTATGACATATCGAGCAATTGCCGCCGCTTCGATAGGGTCACCCAGGTTAGTACCTGTCCCGTGTGTTGCTATGTACTTAGTACTGGTGGCTGCATCGCTTATGCCATGAACACTAGTCGCTGCTTCTTCTCGAGCAACATCAAGTAATAGTAACTTCTGTGAAGGACCATGTGGTGCTGTTAGTGCACTACTGCGTCCATCCTGGTTTATAGCTGACCCTGCCAGCATGGCGTTTTCGATGAAAACAAGAGATTCAGTGCCACCGATGACAAAAACCCCACATCCTTCCCCTCGTCCATACCCATCCGCTGAAGTGTCCATTGTCTTGCATCGTCCAACTCGCGATAAGGCTCCTATCGCACAGATAACCGATGTGTTGATGTACAACAACGTAAGATTGACACCTGCAACAAGACCTGCGTCAGCCTCTCGCATTCCAACCTCTCTCCATGCCAGGTGGGTCGAAACGAGCGATGAAGAGCACGCGGTGTCTGTGCTAATGCATGGGCCACTCAGATCAAGGCAATACGACATGCGGCCACACATAAACGCGCTGCCACTTCCAGTGCCTGCATATGCACCTGCGTCAACACCATATTCACGTTGTAAATGAGGTACCTCATTGTACATACATCCTACGTACACTCCTGTGCGCTCGCGAATACTTGAGATCTTAACTTCAAGACTCAAGAGGTTAGCAACAGCGCACGTTCGTAAGCATGTTTCTAGTAACAAACGTTGTTGTGGGTCCATATGCAGGGCCTCTGTCGAAGACATTCGAAATAAAGTTGCGTCGAAATGCTCCGTGTGTGTACTTTCGAGGAAGGCTCCGTGGCGGACCGTCACAACACCTATTTCTCTTACTGAAAGTGGGTCATAGTGTCGTTCAATATCGTATCGAGCGAGTGGGACGAGCTTTTGAGGATCCGTCCCCTCATGCACTAATTGGCACAAAAATGACTCCGTAGAGTCCACGCCGCCAGCATACACTGCGGCAGCTGTAGCAATAGGTATGAGCTTGCCATATCTCCCTGAAGGCAGCAGAACTCCCTTCGAATCGAGACCACGATCAAAAAAATGAACAAGAGCAGGATTGATGCCAGTATGCTCATCGGGTTCGTTCTTGTCTAACAAACCCATGACATCGACAATGTGTCTCCCAAGCGCTGCAGCAGTTGGATTATCCAGAGCTGCCGTCGGCTCAAGCTTTACGTTAAACTCTGTCTCTGCTCTTTGCTGTAGCTCTATACCAGCAACAGAATCAAGTCCCGACTCCATCAGTGGGTCGTCGTGCTGAATGTTGACATTCGTTGATTCGGCCAAGAGAATTAGAAGTCTATTCGTGACTGCTTCGACTGCGAGATCACCGTGCAAGTGAGCATATGCAGCTGGTGGAGTCCTCCTCCGAAGACCTTGTGTTTTAACGTGCAAGCCTTCAGACACCATATTAGAGAATCCGAAGATATTTTTTTCCGAACCAGGAAGAAAATCATTAAAGACAGACATCCTCGAAGTGATGCGTGAATCTAAGGAAAGTGAAAGGGTCAGCCATTCGATTGGAGTCACAATCATTCTACCCTCTGACGGAAAAACACCACCGCCAGAGGAAGCCGCGAAAGCCAACGCCCGCACACCTTCGTCAAGAGAAAGTGCACCATATCCATACTTCTCTGCAGCTTCTGACCCACCGTTTGCGGCCATGCCTGTGTTTTTCCATGCGCCGAATGCACAACTGCCATTGACTGCGCCACGGACTCGCTCAATAATTGCAAGACCTTCAAGAGATGCATTTGCTGCTGCATAGGGCGCTTGACCAATAGAGCCAAAAAATGAGGCAATGGACGAAAACGAAACAGATGCATCGAGAGGCGTCCCCAATAAGTCGCGAGACGGACGAAAGTGACGTAAAAATGCAACAGACTTCGGGGCAGCAACAACACGGATGTCGCCAGCAGTTTGACGCGTAAGAATAGCATCACGAAGTAAACCCGCTGCATGAAACAATAACGATGCGTCGCGACCAGTGATCACACGTGCATAGAACGCATCTTCGGCTACTGAGATATCAGCAGAAATGGCAACAATGACACGAAAGCAATTCTCAACGAGATAACCAAAAGCTTGTTCTGCAGAGCGACCCGTGCGCGACACAAGGATAGGGTGCATACCGGGAGGTCGATACGCGCATTTTTTATCATCATCATCTGAAATGTGTCGGTGGTTGGACTGGTGTCCTACAAGCCATATAGCAGCGTTGAGTGCGATGGCGCCGAGACCTCCCGTCACGAGTGCGCGTTTTTCGCACCCGAGAGCGAAGGGGGTCGGTGGTGCAATCGCACGAAGTGATCGTTTGACAGTGATGTCCTCGTTTAGCTCTTCAATGCTGACAAGTCGAGGCGTTGCACATGCCCCACCATAGTTCAACCCACTGTGTAAATTGTCTGCTTCTAAATTGTTTCCGTGATGAATACTGTAAGTATCAACTAATGCGTAGTCCATACCATTCAAGCTCGATGACGAAGGCATTTCCGTCGCTGCAACAGTCCATACTCCCCACACTGCGTCTGCCAAGTTTCCGGGATTGGAATTCGATGCAACGGTGGTGGCAGGGCGGAACGGATGCGCATCACGTGTGCTAAGTGAAATAGATACTTCTTTGGTGGTGTTTATACGTGCTTGCAAAGTTTGAACAGACCCTGCAGTTGCACGCACCAATGAAGCTGCAAGCTTACTTGGTGTTGCCAATCTCGCGATGCGACAGCTATCCGCAGTTGAAACGTGAGTGACACTACGGGGTTGCGCATCCCAAATAATTCGGTAAAATGCACGTCTACTGCTGTGCTTTTTTTGTGTGGGTTTTAGCGCATGTTTCTTTGATTGTTTTGTCATTTCATCAAACGCGTGTCGATGCACGGCACGTACCTCCATGTTGCGCAATCGACCAAGAGCTGCACTTCTAGGGCTCGTCAGCTCGTGAGACGACATTTTTGATTTTTGAAAATTGTCTCGATCATTACCCGGAACGTGTACAGAGGCCCGAAGGGATGATCCGCCAGGATGATTCATTCGTGCACTGAAAGCTGAAAACCCAGTAGGTATTATCAATCTTGGCTGGTTTGATGCTTTCGAGACAACGTGTGATGCAGCAGCGAGCTGTAACATGTTGTCCAATGCCGACGGTTCGATGCGGAACGGCGTATAATTGTCCGATAGGTCTTCAATTGAACCATGAGCGAATAGCCCTTTCCGGAGCGGCGAGGCCGTTATAGAAGGAAATGTTATCCTATTCAACATATTCAGAAAATCATTGGTCCTCTGTACCGTTGCATCACATGCACCTGGCTGGTGTGCAAGATAATGCACATGAGCACATAGGTGTGGATTTCCTGTTTTTCTTTCAGACACTATTTCCACGTTACTCCCCACTGAATCTGTCCGCAATTGAATTACAGTCGTCATTACTTGTGAATTATCTTTCGATGTCTCGGGTAGAAGTAAAGGCACAGGCATCACTCCGCATACCACAGCTACACAATCAGCAATCATACAGTCACCCAGAGTACAAACACCGCTAGTTGCAAGGTCCATAAAGCCTGCAGCAGGGAAGAGTGCATGCCGCATCACCCGATGATCCCATAAACCGTGATGCTTCCGTGGGTCTAGGAAAACATTCTGGATACTTGTTTGAGGCGAAACGCAACGAATGTCGCTCAGCAAAGTGTGTGCAGACATTGGCACTACCCATTGTCGTTTGCAGTCGAGGACATTGATTGAACAATATGTGTACACGATTGGTGACTTGACATTGACGATTTGCGCTTGAAGTACCACGTGACTGTTTGTTCCTTGGAAAGCAAACCCACTTATACCGCATGAAGGACCAGTTGATGTCACTGGTCCTGCCAATATTTGGTTCGATTGTTGCCGCAACACCTGTATCGAGACTGCAGATGTTTCTGCGGATGACTTGCTTGCAGCAGACAGCATCACACTGATCACGTGTGGATTTATGCTCCTAAGATGACTCATTGCCGCTGTGCATGCGTGCAACATATCATTCAACGGCTGAGCAACTCCGACCATGCCAGCAGCAGTTTCTGTATGCCCGACGTGGGATTTAACCGCCTCAAGCTTCAGTGGCGCGTGCAGAGTATCAATTGCACGCTTATATACGGTCACTACGGCTCCTACTTCAATTGGATCACCAAGTGGCGTGCCAGTGCCGTGCATCTGTAGATTTGTAACATCTGTTGCATCCAGATTAGTGTCCCGTAGTGCGGCACAAATCACTGATTGTTGAGAGGGGCCATTTGGTGCAGTAAGAGAACTAGATCTCCCGTCCTGATTTACGGAGGATCCAATGACAAAGACACAGAAGGACATCGTTCTCGAAAATGTGTGACGGCCAATGCACTCAATGAAGATCACGCCTCGTGCCTCGCCCCGGACATATCCGTTTGCTGAAGCATCTAAGGTTTTACATCGACCTTCAGGAGATAACATCCCAGCCGCTGTGAACAAACCCGAGGTCAACACACTCATGATGGCGCTGACGCCGCATGATAGCGCCGCAAAAATATCGCCAACTTGCATCGCACGTGTTGCCACGTGTGTGCTGACTATAGATGCTGAACATGCCGTATCCACTGCCAAGGATGGTCCCCGGAAGCCAAAAATGAAAGATATTCTACCGGCAGCAACACTGAGAACGTTGCCTGGCAAGATGAAAGCGTTGAGTAACATGGCAGTTGGCAACACCTGATCGATAAGATAGTCTGTTCCGCTGATACCAACGTACACGCCGATACCAGGAATTTCACCTTCTAGATCGCTGATCTGTTGTTTCGTGGGCATTGCATGTGCTTGCACATGTAAGACGCCCTCAAGCAACCATCGATGTTGTGGATCTGTGACAATCGCTTCAGCTCGAGAAATACCAAATAGAGATGCATCAAATATATCACCTTGATCGATAAAGCTTCCAAAAGGCGGTACAAGTGCAGACGTGGCCTCATACTCTAAATACATATCCCAGAATTGTTGCATGTCCCACCGTTCTCTAGGCACACGCGAGATGGCATCGCCGGTTCCTGAGACATCGGCAATAAACCCAGAACGGGGTGTTGAGGGTAGAACAAATGACGCATCAGATACGGCGGTTGAAGTAGCAAATGATTCAGCGGAGTTGAGCATAGTACCAGAGCTGGTTACGTTATTCTTGCTACGGACTTGATAAGGACGAATGGTTTTATTTTCTTCAGAACGTGTTTCTTTCTCGTTGTTACCACTGTTGACCTGTTTGCAAATGAAAGATGACAATGCTGCAGCTGATGGGTAATCATATAAAGCAGTTTCCGGAAGGCAAACGTGGAATTCGGACTCCAATTGCGTCTTCATACCAGCCCCAGAAAGTGAGTCTATTCCCGCATCTATAAGTGGTTCATCTTGGTCTATGGTGCGGCCAATAAGTTCGCTCAGTATGGCAAGCACCCTACTGAGGACAAAGGTCGAATCAGTATCCTTGCTGCTTCTATAACCTTTATGACTACAGTTTTCTACTTGAGATGATTGAGAGTGACGCGGTTTAATGTCGCCGTGCATGCTGACGTTCTTTGCTCCACGCCCAGTGTCTTGTTGTTGTTCAATTATGAATGTCACAAGGGCATTCGTAGTGGGGTAATCAAATATCACAGTTTCAGGTAGATCAACTTCAAATTCATTTTCCATTTGAGACTTTAGCTCTAACCCAGACAGTGAGTCTAGCCCAGCGTCTATCAACGGCTCGTCTGGTCCAATGTCACGCCCAATGAGTTCACTAATTATATTTTCAACGCGCGGCTGAATATCAATTCGGACTGCACTGGATCCAACTGCTGTTGTAATGCGATTGTATTGCGGGTCAACCTCGAATTGTTCTTTCGTAAAGTTGCCCGAATGATTTACGTTCCTGCATTTGGTGTCAGCACTACCTGCAAGCTCTGAATAAATGAACTCAGACATAGCCTCACTATTTGGGTAATCAAACACTGCTGTTTGCGGAATTTCAACGCCAAAGGTGATTTCAATCTTTGATTTTAGCTCGTCGCCCGATAGAGAGTCCAGCCCCGCTTCTATCAGGGGTTCATCAGGCTCAACATCTCGAGCAATCATATCGTTGATAATGGTCATTACGCGGAATTGTATGGCAGGGAGGCTCCAAAATGATGGTTCATTTGCAATAGAGGCCGCCGGTTCAAGCTCGTATGTACCGATTTTCCCCTTGATCTCACTTCCAGTTAATACATTCTTTGCTGTTACATGATTTACTAAATCACGGCACATATCAGGCAGAGGATTTAGCACTTTCCCAAGTTTTTCCCAACTAAATGGGCTCACTGCAACAGTGTCAATGCTTCCCATATTTTCAAGCATCCCGAACAGTGACATCACTCCCTGCCAAGGCTGCAACACTCCCATACCAATCGCATCAATGCGTGAGAGTATATGGTCATTATCGGCAGCCATGCCTATTTCTCCCCATGCACCCCACTGAATTGAAATGGCAGGTTTGCCTTGGCCACGGGTTCTTTCTGCTAGACGATCTAGGGCTGCATTTGCGCCGGCATAGTTCGTCTGACCCGCACTTCCCATGAGCGATGCAACTGAGGAAAACAACACGATTGCATATAACGGCACAGGTCGTATTTGAGCTTTTAAGCGGACAATAGTTGAAGATTTAGCCCCAAAGACGTCTAGAACACTGTCCATTTTTTGTCTGACAAGCATCGCATCGCGCAAAATGCCTGCGGCATGGATCAACGAACCAGCAGGCAGTCGATGAGAGTTGATTGCTCCAGTAGAAACGTCTGCAAATACATTAGCACACTCCTCTAATGAAGATGTGTCTGCTCGATCGATTGTCACCACCCCTGAGCAATTCCGAAGTTCATGCGTAATCTTCCCTCGTCCAGCGCGACTGAGTAAACGTATGTCGATCGAGCCATGACGCGCAAGCCATGTTGAAGTTTCAAGACTCAGGGACCCTAAACCACCTGTGATAACAATTGCTGTTCGTGTGCCCGCATAAGAAAATGGAATTGGGTCACATGAGAGCGTCACGAGGGCAGGGCAAAGAAGATTTGCTGAGTCGCTGACGATGTGACGAACTAAGTATGATTTCATTGATTTCGATCCAGTGTCGATTACTGATGAATAGCGATTAGCCGCAGGATGGAGTGTGACATAAGGGTGACTCAACACACCACCTGAGGTGCCCCAATTCGCAAATGATCTTGCTATGAAATCAAGCGCCGCGGTTGAGCTTTGGACCGATTTTCCTGCCAAATCCACGAGGTTATGCACGCGTATATCTGGCCTCGTGTCAAGAAGAATAGAAATGTCGAGTTCAGGGCCATCCTCGCGGAGGAATGCGCCAGAGCTGACACCACATCCAACAATAATTTCTCTGACTGCTTCTACTCGCCGAACTGTTGCCCGAGACATCTTCACGAGCGTGCCACCGAAGGCGAGCACATCAAATGCGTCGACCAGTTCTTTCTTCGTATCAAAATAACCAAACACTGCAGTCGCCTTGTGCCCTAGAGGTAGCTCTTTTGGATCCGAAACCCAGTGCACTCTGTCAGTGTTTGCCTCCTCGTCATCAATTTGAGCAGCCGCGGCACGAGAAACTGGACAATTGAGATAATCTTGTAAGACGATAATGTTGTCTAATTTTTTGTCGAGCGAAAGTGCGACCTGTAGACACGCATGTGCAAGTACATGTGGTCCTGGTAGTGCGGCTGCAGATTCGAAAAAGATGCCCTGAGGGAGTAACCGACACTCTGCAATTGAGACGAGCGCGGATGAAGAAATTGTTGTGGCGCTGCTGGAGCGCATCACACCAAAGACCGCAGTGCCGACCTCGGTTGGGAAAGAATTACAACTTTCCATCACAGTACCGACGAATCCAACGAGAATTTGATCTCTTTTTGCTGTGTCTACATCCTCATCCTCACCGCACAAGCAATGCCAAGTGACGTCTTCTATGGATGCACTCGTTGCCAGAATCCTGACCATGACATTTTCACTCGTCACAACTGCAGGACGTAATGATGATGTATGTGACAGGGAAGCTCCGTGGTTCAACGGCGTGAGATTGGGCGATCTCCAATGCCCGCCACGCGTTGTCTTCTCCCTTGTGACACCGAGCCTATAGTCACTAACGGCAAAGATATTCGCTTCCCGATTCAAATTTGAGGTTGCATCGACATCAACCGAGTCAATCTGGCACTTGCGGCACTCCTGAGCGACAGTTCGTGCCATGCCGTGCATAGCAGCAGTGGTGATGAATCTTTTGGTTGGCGTCTGCAAGTCAGAGGAGATCGGAGTGTTGGAAATTGCAACAACACCGCCAGCAGTGCGAACCAATGCCCGATTCACCATCGTTTTTGTGCTTCCGATTTGAAATAGTGCTATGGCATCAGCAGGATGGGCACGTCTTGATGAAGAAGTCATGGAGTGAGGAGGCGCAAGTGGCCTTGTCTCCTTGCAACACTCCAATTGAACTGGTGGTGGGTATGCGAGCCATTCCAACGAATATGTGATTATTGGGATTTTCGATGGATTTATTTTGACAACCATTTTCTTTGTCTTGGTGGCTACCATATTCCTCTGCAGCATTTTGGTGGCAGCACGCATTTCCTTCAACCCCAACCCCAATAGCCTCATCAATAGACGCCCACCTAATGCACATGCTAGCTCGTGATTTGTTGCCTGTAGGCTACGTGAGGATGAAGATGCATTTTCTCCACATGCGTTTAAGTTTGTCGTGCGATTTGTTTTTAATGGTGCGGCGAATGCTTCGACGCCAGCAGGTACCTTTAGTGTTGAATCATCTCCACCTTTCTCGGATATCGCTCCTGCAAGCTGCATCGCATTATCGATACATGCGGGATGGATGTGATAATCCAAGTAATTGTCAGCAGCTGGTGCTCGTATGCCACCACTTGCAACAGGTTGGATACTAATTACAGTCTTTGCCATGAAATATGAAAGCAGGCTCTGGGGCGTGACGAAATTTGCGTCATTGGCAATTTTACCATCTCCACACTTCAGCATAGTTTCCGTGTGTGTTCTTTCAAGCATAGTAACAGTCGCCATAAAATGTGTGGAGGAAATTTGCCCAAAACTACGAGGCAAAATTGATGAAATCTCGACTTTTGGTGACCCATTCAACATGCACCATGCAAGACCAATTGTGGTCCGCTGATTATGATTTATTTCTGCACTGGTGTCGTTGCAAGTTGGAGGAATCGGAAGCAACATGGGCAGTGGCAAGATGCATTTAGTAATTGCAATGTCAGCAGCATTCGTGTAATCTGTCGGCAAAGCGATCAAGGTGCCTGCAACAGCTGCTTCCAGGAATCCTGCCCCTGGGAATAACACTCTTCCTAAAACTTTGTGGTCCCAAAAATGCGCATGGAGTCGCACATCTAACTTCGCGTGTACAGCCCAATATTTGATATGAACGTCAAACGAAGGAGATGCAAATGATCGCAGAGCTGCGTGCGGCTGAGGTAACACCCAATGTCGTTGTCTATCGAAAAGCACGTGTTCATTCACGGCACCTGCACAATTATGCGGTCCTTTATGAGAGTCAAATCGAATACCCATTATCGCCTGACCATTTGTTCCCTGAAATGCAAACGAACCAACACCACATGCCATCACATTATCGTCTCCAACGTTCACAGCCGCTGCGTTCTGACGGGAAATGCGCACCAATTGTCTTGCAGTCAAGGCATCAGCTTCTAATGAAGGCATGTACTTGGACGATTTTAACACACTCACAACGTGCGGGTTGAGGTCTGTCAAATGTAAAATTTTACTGCTGGCCATCTCATTCAGTGACAATAGTGGTTGCATCAAACCTATTATACCTGATGCACATTCCGTGTGGCCAATGAACGATTTTACTGCTTCAAGCACCAACGGTGAACCACTTGATCGCCTGAGCACTGCAAGACTTGCTCCAAATTCGATGGGATCACCGAGACTGGTACCAGTTCCATGCAATTGCAGTGATGACATGTTCTCAGGAAGCATCGAACCGACGGCAAGCGCGACACGGATTACAGCTTGCTGAGCTAACCCACTCGGCGCAGTCAATCCGCTGGACCTTCCGTCCTGGTTAACTGCAGTAGACAAGATCATGGCAACATCATTGTCTCGAACGATTTCAGCTGTACCACTGACTTCTAAAATCAATACACCTGCGCTTTCGCCGCGGACATATCCGTCTGCAGAGGCGTCCATGGTCTTACATCTGGCGTCCTCAGACAACATCCCGGCAGCAGAAAAGGTGGCGGTGCCACTGACAGCTAAAATAGAATGAGTACCACACGCCGCAGCTCGGTCAATTTCTGTACTCGTCATCGCTGCACTCGCTAGATGAGTGCTGACAATGGACGAGCTGCAGGCAGTATCCACAGAAAGTGCGGGCCCGTGCATTGCAAACACAAAGCATAGGCGCCCGGCAGCGCAAGAAAGCGTGTTTCCTGTTGCAATGTATGGATGGGTGGTGCCCCAAAAGCTTAAGACAAAACTATGTTGATACCCTTGGTCTGCGATGCCAACATATGCACCAAAACCAACCGTATTGCATTGGTTTCTATCCCGGTCGTCAGGTCGAGCTCGTAGCGTGCACGTATGTGATGTCCGTGCGTGTTCGAACATTTCGAGCAAAATCCGGTGCTGAGGATCCATTAGTGTCGCCTCAATCTGAGCCACCCCGAAAACTCCAATATCGATAAAATCAATCCCATAGTGCATAAATCCCCCGAGTGACGGTAGCAGTTTTTGCGTTTTGTCTTGATATGCTTGCATATCCCATCGCTCTCGCGGAATGCATGTGATGGAATCACCGGTTGCAGGGGTGTTTGGAATGAATGGACGAGTTGGTGCTCGAGAGGAAGATCCTGTAATAAGCAAGACACGGGCAGAGTTGTGGTATTGGAGGCGCATCCGAGAATGATCGAGAACCTTTGTCGAGGAAAAACTTTCCGATTGCTCCAAACCTAGATCATTGCAAACTTTCTGTGTCAGTGCATAAATTGTAGGGTAATCATAAATAGCAGTAGCAGGAAGTTCAGTTCCGAACACAGTATCAATTGAGGTCTGCAACTCTGCGCCGGTAAGAGAATCAAGACCAGCACTCATCAGTGGTTCATCGATTGCAACATTATGATTGCCAGTAAGTGAAGTGAATGTGCGTATGATGACGTCTTCGACATGTTCATGGCAGACTAGGACATGATGATCATGACTTAAAAGATTCTTTGAAATTGCGCCACTAGATACGCCAGCTTGCATGACATCAAAGGAAGATGGCACCGATTCAACCGTACTTTTTGGAATGACCATATCAGCACACACGGCTTGGCAGACTGCAGGCAAGGGCTTCAGGTGTCTCACAATCCGTGACCAGTCAAAGTTGCTTGCCGCTATTATTCCATTGGATCCATTTTCGTCCTTGCAGTTCTCTATGGCTGACAAATTGCGCAGTAACATGGTGAATACGGCGACACCACAGAGAGGAGTGACTAATCCAATGCCCATGCGCTCGACAGAGTTCAACATGTTAGGACTTCTCGCCGCCATTCCATCTTCGCTCCATGCACCCCATTGCACACTCGCGACTGGTCGCCCACCTCGACGAAGACGCATGGTTACACCATCAAGAGCAGAGTTTGCTCCAGAGTACCCTACTTGGCCCATAGAGCCAAATAATGCAGCAATAGATGAGAAAAACACACACGAATTTAGAGCTTCTGCGCCGCCTCCTGCTAGTCGCCTCTCACTATTGACAACAGGGGGAATTTTCGGAGCCATAACGCAACGAATTGTCTCTGTACACTGACGAGAAATATATGCATCTGAAAGTGCCCCAGCTGCGTGAACCACGTCTGAAATTCCACGAGGATAAAATGCAATATTAGAACGCGCATTCTCAGTTACCTCAGAAAACTCTTCTATCGATGCGATATCACATTTTAATAGTATGACAACTCCAGAGGGTGCAGAATCTCCACGAAATTTACTGTATAGGTGCCTCACAGCGGCGTACTTGTTCATGTTATTCCTGGTTCGACCTGAACGACAAGGAAGAGTGACACAACTCGTCGGGTTTCCCTTAAGCATCGAAAATGCGACTGTTGAGCCCAATGCACCCACACCACCCGTGATAAAGAATGCACGCGATGACTGATAATCTCTCAAGTCAGTGTCATTTGAAATCAATCTACGCATATAATTATGAACTTCTCGAATATTCGCTTTCATTACCACTCCTTTAGTTGAATTGGCACAACAAACAACATCGCGCAGAGTTAGACACTGTGAATGCGTTCGGTCGACTCTTGAATTGTTGGATAATAAGCACAGCTGAGACTGATAGATAACCCCAGCATCATCACATGATTTCATTGGTATCGTGGTGATACTAACGTAGGAGGAATACTCAAGAGTAGCCGTGCGCATTATGCCATGTATGGTATCATTGACAGTAAAAGAATCACGCAAGAGGACGTCGACAGACGAGACGACAATGCTGCCACGTGAGGCGAGTTGCTGCAACAATGCAATAGATGAACACGTCGCTGCCATGTGATGAGATGGCGAAGACGCGGCAACTGTAGAAGAATAACGGGAGAAACTATCAAGGTGTTGACAGCTTTCTATGTCACTGTAGCCCATCTGGACCCTCGACGGGATAGCAAGTCTCTTGAGGTAATAACACGAAGAGGATGATGTCACAGGTGCTTCCTCCGATGTCAGAACTAAGTTTGGATCAACAGAAAGATATCTGGACGCAGATATTTTCTTCGTTATTAAGCCAAGTGCCTTCGAATATCCGTCCCCTAGTGCATGATTGCTAACATTTTGGTCGCGCGCAAGCGTCAGTGCCCACTCGGGACATGAAAAGATGTCATTCTCGTATGTTTGAAAAAATGCCACTGCAGTTGGAATTGCTAAAGACAATAATGACACATATGCTGCGACACCTGCGTGCATCATCACATCGATCAAACGTGGGTACGTATATTTGTCACTGGGATGACATCCTCCATTCATTTTACCGTGACTAACTCGAGTGTGCACGTGTGAACGACAGATGTTACCACGTAAGTGTATGTGAAAGGAGTGAAGAGAGGTGATATTCCTTGATGAAACCAATTTGGTCGCAATAGGGGGAGTGGCTGTGCATCTATACTTCGACATGGCGAATCGGACACCAACAGCCATGTTTTCTCCAAATGTTGTTGACAGCGTTGCAATACTGTGTAAACTCAGTTCGCATCGCATAACTGTCATGCCCGTAATGAAAAGAGGTTTGACGAACGTGACGTTTGTAAGAGCACGTGAAGTGTCACTGAATTCTCGTTTTACCTCATGGTACACTGCTTGCGTCGCTGCTAATGCCGCAGACATGCTCATCGCAGCCGGGAGAATTGCGCATCCACAAACGCGGTGATCCATGAGACCTTCGATCACCTCCGGCTTATTACTCAGTGTAAATATAATTTTGTCGTTTTGGCATGTTGCCTCGCCGAGCACTGTATGTACAGTCTTCCGAGGCCATATAATCTGCCGGAAAGTGAGTGCATAGTGAGCACTGCTAAATGAAATAGGGAAGCCATTTGTTGTAAGGCAAATTACTGAATGTGAATTGACACCGCTCATGCCAAACGCACTGACCCCATAGGAGCTGTTGCTGCTTGACAACGAATATGCCGCACGCTCAGATGGTACCTTCAAAGTTTCACCACCAAATGCAGACACGACGTGTGTTGAGATCGTGCGGAGATGTGCGATGGGTGAAACAGATGCGGCATTCATGGCAGAAATAGTTTTGAGTATTGCGTGTGTCCCAGCAGCACCCTCCAAATGGCCAAGCACACTCTTTGGAGCTTGGATATGTAATGGAAAGTTTGTAACATCCCCGTTTTGACTTACGATGCAGAACACAGCCGACAATGCAGCAACTTCAATGGGATCACCCAGTGGAGTTGCTGTGCCATGAATTGTGACTGAGGAGAGCCGTTCCGTATTTGCACGGGTGGCAGCAATTCGAAGGAGCGCCTGTTGAGACGCTCCATTCGGAGTGGTCAGCGAACTACTTCGCCCATCTTGATTTACTGCCGTTCCGGCAATGCCGCAGCGGGCATGTGTGGCTAGCATAACGGTTGCCACATTCGATATCAAATCACTTAAAGCACGCACGACGAAAACAACGCATCCCTCACCTCGGCCGTAACCATCCGCAGTCATGTCTAACGTCTTGCACCGGCCAGTTGGTGATAAGGCCCCGAGCTGACATATCTGTGCATGGGTGTCTAGCAGAAGCATCAACGACACTCCTGACACGAGCGATGCGAGATGTGTACGCATTGACTCATGACCAAAGTGCATAGCTACCATGGAAGATGAACATGCAGTATCAATTGCTGCACACTCACCTCTCAAATTGAGTGTAAATGATACACGACCAGCAAGAAACGACAGGCTAGAACCTGTTGTAAGAGCTGGTCCAAGGTCAATTGAGAGGACATTGGTGACAACATGTTCATATTCCTGCCACATGCAGCCGACGTATACAGAAATTGTGTCACTGCATGATGGAAAAATTGCTTGCGAATACTTTTCACCACCGATCAATGCTGTCATAGCATGTTCAGTTAGCAGGCGATGTGTCGGATCAATTGCCAGTACTTCTGCGGTGCCCATGCCAATTACATCGGGATCACATTCTCCCACATGGGCTTGGAAGAATGCAGCGTGTCGGACAGTGTTGACGTTGCTTATGTTGAAGTTACCTGTATGGTCAACATACTGGTCGATATCCCATCGAGTCATAGGCACCGAGGTCTGAGGATCATTCATACCAGAAGGATCAGTCATTGGCATAGCAGGTAGTGCCGAAGAGTGACATGCGACCACAGTCGGGGGAGTATCTTCTTTGACCATGGCTTTATTGTGGATTTGGTTATGGATAGAACCGCTCACTCCACTTTGAGAACTTGAGAGGTATTCTGCGATGGCACCAACTGTTGAGTGGTTGAACACTAACAACGATGGCAAGCTCTTCCTAAGCAAGGCGCTGAGTCTTCTGGCAAGTTCCACTGCGGCTGCAGAGTGCAACCCGACATGGGCTAAAGGTATATCCTCTGTCTCATATAGCACTGTATTTGAAATAAATGGCACGATGTCTTCTATTTCTTTGCGTATCATTTGGACCAGTAGTGCGCGGTTTGGTAGCGGAATGGCTAAATCAGGCTCCTCTGCCTCCTTCGCCAAATCTAGAGCTCGTGATGATTTCGCTGCTGCATCACGCAACAACTCCTTCCGTACCTTTCCAGTGCTCGTTGTCGGAAGCGCTTCCACAAATAACACCACGTGCGGTAGCTTATACGATGCAAGCGTATTGCCACAGTGCGCTAGCAACTCACGCTCTGTCACGTCCCGACCTGAATTTTGTGTTTTTCGAGTAACCACTGCAGCCTCGACAAGTTCACCAAGAAGTGGATCGGGTCTGCTGTAAACCGCAGCCTCAATGATGGCTGGATGCGAGCGCAGGGTCGTTTCAACTTCATGGCAGAAGACGTTCTCCCCGCCCGTTATGACAATATCCTTAACCCGGTCGACCACGGTGATCCAACCATGCGCATCCACAACCGCAGCATCACCAGTGCGAAACCAACCGCCGGATTCAAATGCACCTGCAGATGTAGCAGCACAAGGGGCTTGGAGATTCGAATCCCAATAGCCTTCGAAGACTGTTGCGCCACGGATGAGCACCTCACCGACTTCCTCACCATCGTTGTGCACCAATTCAAGATTGGAATCAGACTGATTCTCTGCTTCTTTTCCTGACAAGTTTTTGTCTGCTACACTGATGCCAATTGGTCGGCGAGCAACAATAACCTCAACTCCGGTTGCTGCCCTTCCTGCACGCGATACAAAAGATGCCTGTATGCGAGCGGGCAAAGCGCACAAAATAGCTTCCTCAGATAACGACGTTAGAGATACACACACTCGCCCACCTGCTTCGGTCATACCATAGTCAGTGAAGTATACCGTGGAAGGTGCAATCGCGAGGAACATTGCAACAAGTTCAGGATCAATCTCAGAACCACCGCAAGAGACAAGCCTTAGTGTGCGAATATCGTCTGCTGGACTGTTACCGCCAAGGTGGTCGAGGAGCAACGCAAGCTGCATTGCTGTCATTGCAGTTGCCGTCACACGTCTATCAGCGATGGCATGCACAGCATCAATAGCGCAAAATGTGATTGAAGTTCGTTTCGTTGTAGTGGGAGCTGCAATAGTAATCTGGTTGGCCCCAACAAATACACCAGCGTACATAGCAAAAGCATCCATCGCATGGTACATAGGCGCGGCATGGAGCCACACATCCGTAGCTATGAACCCGCACATATCTACTGCACGCCATGCGTTTACTGAAACCTGCCACTGGGTATGGACAACCCCTTTTGGTCGTCCTGTGGTGCCACTTGTAAACATGAACTGGAATGTATTCGATGCCAGTTGTGCAGATGTTGCCTTTGGAAACCACGGTAATGCTGAGGCATTCGAGTTATCTACGAACTCAAAGTCAGTAGTATCGAGAATCAGACGGTACTGGGATTGTTTCCGAGAATGATGCTGATCGTTAGGAAACGAGGTGCCACCCGTGAAAGTGCTTTCGTCTCTCCTATGGCGACTGAGTTGGTCGTGAGGAGCCCATAAAATGACTATTTGTCGGGAGTTCAGCACACAGTCATCGAGTGCCTCGCGCACGACATGCGCGAAGGTCTCATCTGCAATGATAACATTCGCTCCAGAGTCGGCAATTTGCGTGCGAAGCTCTGTTGCGGTAAGCCGCGTGTTGCAGCTCACTGCAATTCCACCTACACCAGCAATGGCAAATTGCGCAACAACGTGTATTGGTGCGTTTCTCAACATCACCGCGACTCGGTCGCCGCGCGTCACGCAGCCATCAGTAGAGAGCACAGCGGCAAGCGCGCATGTTTCGTGGAGCAGCGTTCGAGGGGAAAGAGATGCCGTGACCTTGCGTTGCTCACGCGACACTTCCTGGATCGCAGAGAAGGAGGCGGAGCCGCTGTCAGACGTTTTGACCTTTAGCGCGTGCCACAGACTTCCCACTTCCTCTGCTCTGGTAGACACGGGGGGCATGGGTATGCGTGCCACCCCGGTTGACGGCGATGAACGCGACTTTGAGCAAGGGATATTATGTCGCTGCGTCATGACTCGTATGACTGGTCAGTGTGCTTGGAAGTTGCTGTTGCCTCCTGCCTTTTGTTGCGCGGAGGACGGCCGTTTTTATTGTCGCTCGTACGAGGACTACAGTGTATGATTGCCACGATATGCTATTCTATTGTACAGTACTCGTACACGCGTAGATCAGGATACGAAGTGCTACGTGCACTGTACTGTACATAGTCTACCATAGGGCCTACTAGGGCCTACAAGCTGCTGCCAGGGCTAATATCTTCGTACCTTCGTACGTAAGGAAATAGATACTTTCGTACGGAAGTACTTTCGTACTTTCGTACGAAAGTACGAAAGTACTTTCGAAAGTACTTTCGTATTCGATACAGGTACAGTATGCTACGTGTACACCCTTGATTGGGTTAGAGCTCAGTCTTTTTGTAATCAGATCTACACACACATGATAAGAAGAGTATGAAGATAAAACAACTTTAGGCAGTCCTCTACCTTCGAAGGAACTTTCGTACGAAGGTACAACGTTGTACACGTACTGTACAGTGCGTAATTCGAAAAAAACCAGCAAAGTGTACTCGTGACAAAAAAAAACGCGTACAAAAGTGTACACGCGAGCACCCGCGCTCGAAACCTATCTCCTTCCTCGAATGGGATCGCGGCGGATTTTGTTTTGCACCATCGCGTTCCAGGCATCAACGCCGAACTTGCCGAGCCGTGGATTTCGCGTTCATGCTCTCTGCCGCGAGAGGGGTACGCGAACGTCGCGAATCGCGATTTCGGGCAAGATCTACGATATCTTCGCGACGCGCGCGAAAGTCGAAAAACCCCGGCTCGGAGCTGTGCGCATGCCTTAGAACTGTCATCGTGCAAAGTTTCGCGCGAAGACGTGCATCGCGCGCGGAGGAGATAGGTTCCGCGCGCGGGTGCTCGCGCGTACACTTTTGCACATGTTTTTGGTCACGAGTATAGATACGTTTTTTTGCTGGTTTTATTCGAATTATGATACGTACGAAGGTATCTTGACTACGTGTACGTGTATTGTACACGTACACGTACACGACTACACGTAGTGTGTAGATCTGATTACAAAAAGACTGAGCTCTAACCCATCCGGGTAAAACATGTGATCTAGAAGCGAGCAGACCGCACTACGAACAATCCTCTCACGTAGTAAGCAACCCCACGACGGGATTCATGGAACTCACGTAGTGTACGTGTACCTTTATCTTTAATGTACTTGTATTGTTCGAGATATTCTACAGTACACATATTCTACAGTACACGTACACGTACAGTACATTTATGTTCACTTCCGGAAGTACAACTACAACGTACGTGTACAGCTGTACACTGTACACCGTTGTACGAAGGTACGAAAGTACTTTCGTACCTGCGAAGATAATTGTACGAAAGTACCTTCGTACCTTCGTACCTTCGTATGATACTTTCGTACGAAAGTACTTTCGAAAGTACTTTCGTACGAAAGTACTTTGAAAGTACTTTCGTACTTTCGTACGAAAGTACTTTTGAAAGTACGAAAGTAGTTGTACTTTCGTAGGGCTACGTGTACACGTACTTTCGAGAGTTTTATGTTCTTTACCTTCGAAGTTACCTTCGTACTGTACAATAATACAACGTTGTACAAGTACTGTACTGTAGTTGTACACGAACGGCCTACCTGTTATTGTAAAGCTGTACAACGCGGTGCGTGTACAGCTGTACGCTGTACTTTCGTACACCTGTACAGGCTGTAAACTACTTTCGAAAGTACGAAAGTACGAAAGTACTTTAGTACTAGGCCTACAGTATCATATTTTGCTTAAGGCAGCAGGGAAGGGCACACACAGTGTGCTAAAAAAGGGCTATTACTCTTTTCCCACGCTTTGAAACTCGTGCACAGGCGTGCTCGCTTCCTAGCGTAAACGAAGATAAAATTCACATAGACCATGCCCAGTGTCAGCGCACTTCGCAGTATTGCTCGCACCGTTTCAAACTTGGCGACAACCTCGTCAGCTTCAGTGTCACGAACCCATATTGCTGCGACGGCCAAGTCCGTTGCCGTTTTGTCGTTCGGTCTTTCCGGCGGAAGAAGGTACTCAACTGATCTAAAGACTACCCTAGCTGCGGCGATTCCAGCCATGCGGGAGCGTATGCACAAGATAAAGGCGAGCCACGGTGATAAAATTATGGGTGAGGTAACTGTGAACATGGCACTGGGAGGCATGCGAGGCCTTAAATCCATGCTGTGGGAAACCTCACTGCTCGACTCTGAAAATGGCATTCGCTTCCGAGGTTATACCATCCCTGAGCTCCAGAAAAAATTACCCACTGCGAAGCCGAATGGCGAACCCCTACCTGAAGGTATACTATGGCTTCTTCTTACTGGTGAATTGCCCTCGAAGGCGCAAGTAGACAGCCTATCTGCAGAACTTAGCAGCCGTGCTGAACTCCCTGAACACGTCCTCCGTGTCCTGGATGCACTCCCAGCCAAAGCTCACCCCATGACGCAGTTTACCTGCGCTATTATGGCCATGCAAACTGAGTCTAAATTTGCAGCAGCATACTTGTCAGGGATGCACAAGTCTGAATACTGGGACCCTGTGTTCGAGGACACTCTTGATTGCGTTGCCAAGCTTCCTGCCACTGCAGCTGCAATCTATCGCCGCTCCTTCAAAGATGGCAAAATCATTTCGCCAGACCCGGCATTAGACTGGGCTGGTAACTTTGCCCACATGATGGGCTACGGGGACGAAGGCACTAAAGAACTCATGCGACTTTATATGACTATCCATAGCGATCACGAGGGAGGCAACGTGAGCGCGCACGCAACGCACTTGGTTGGCTCAGCGCTTTCAGATCCTTTCTGTTCTCTTGCGGCAGGGATGAACGGACTCGCCGGTCCTTTACATGGCCTCGCAAATCAGGAGGTGCTCAAATGGCTCAATATTGTCGAGAATGAACTCGGAGATGATTTATCCAGTGAAAAGATTTCCGAACTGGTGCATTCAACTCTCAATTCAGGCCGCGTCATACCTGGCTACGGCCACGCTGTACTGCGCAAAACAGACCCACGTTACACGTGTCAACGCGAGTTCGCTATGAAGCACCTCCCTGACTATCCTAAATTCAAACTTGTCAGCAAACTGTATGAGATAGTGCCGACAATCTTAAGTGAGACAGGCAAAGTGCGTAACCCCTGGCCAAATGTTGATGCCCATTCTGGTGTTCTCCTTCAATACTACGGAATCACAGAGGAGAACTTTTATACAGTCATGTTTGGCGTGAGCCGTGCTTTAGGAGTGCTTTCACAACTCACCTTAAGCCGTGCCATAGGACTTGCGATTGAGCGTCCGAAGAGCATAACAAGTGAGTGGTTAGAAGAAAAGTTTGGAAAAGTGTAGTGCTTTGTCACCCAAGAATAAACGTCTCATGTGGAGAGCTGAACAGGAAGAGCATGATATCTACATTTTTCAGGTGCATTTGCATTTTATAGATTGAACTACAAGAGAAATTCCTCGAGTATAAATTTCTCGAGCTAGAGAGTCTGTCCCTGGACAGGTGCTCATGTAAGAATATCATTCTATTGCGCTACATAAAACTAGACTATTTTGTGCCAAGCAGTAGGTGATATGTGCTTTTGATCAGAAAGTCTGGCTACTCATCATTTTTGAAAGAAAATAACGCGTACTGCTGAACGGAGTTCAATGCCATTCATGTCAGCAATCTTCTATATCGTCTCGTTCCCCAGTTGAAGCGACAATGTTTTGCAAAGTAATGTTTATACGAACCTGTTGGGAAGAGTCATCATTTAAAAAAGGTTCTGCCCGAGAGCTTCTGTACACTATACCGGAGGTGTTGTGCCAGCTGTATGCCTCTTTGCTGACCACCTCACCAGACCAAGAAGCATGGCGTGCTGATGCGGGATACTCTCTATCACGCCTGGCTGAGCACTGTTCATCATCGAAATTTGTCCATCGAAATGGAAGATACGGCACTCTCATGGTTTCCTTTGGAGTGCATAGAGCAATGACACGAAGCATAGGAAGTGTCTCCACTGCAGCAGCAAGATTAGAACTGATAGAGAAATCTTCAGCAATAAAAGCACGCAACTCTTGCATATTTGAAGCAGTGACACGTGTCGCCTTAACGCCCTGCGGGGCTCTGAGCTGGTGCCAGCGCCGAGGGGTTGCGTGTGTGGATGAAGGAGCAAAAAAGACGCCGCGAGTCGACACTGAACCAGCTGCAAGCTCTCGTACAGATGTTGGAGCAGTCGGACTATCACCTCTATCGAATTGAATATGGGAGCTTAAGCCGCCGCGATCATGGCCACCAAGTCCTTCGTTAGTTCTCTTCAGTAGAAGGACAGCATCGGAAAGATATCTAATACCCAAGGCTGCATCCTTCACAGCTTCATTTGGTAAGAAGTCCAAGAAATTCTCATAAAGAAAAGATGTTGCTGCCACTGCATTCAACTTAGACTTGAAAAGGATCCACTCAGGATCGTTCGACAGAGGGTGACGTTGTAGTTGAGGGTGGACACAAAACGGGCCAACATCGTTTCCGAACTGCAAGATGCAAGAAGTGCTTTCTTTTGTAGACACGAGACTAAACATGCCTTCAGCAAATCCATCAAACTTAATTCTCTTTGACTTCAATTTTTTGTCGAAGGAGTTATCCGAGAAATTCGTTGGCGCCTCAGACATCGATGCCTTTGTCACTGGCAAGCAACGTTTATTGTACAAAACCTTACCAAGAGCATGAAAAGCTGACAGAGCATGATCTCGACAAAAGTTTCCTTTTTCAGACACCTTCAAGTTGTCTCTGCATTCTAATAACCTTACGCTCCGTATATCATCATCACCTGCTAATGATGCGCATGCTTTGATCTTCATCCGGTTCATATCTGCTAGCGCAAAGTGGCTTTCCTTTGACTGCACGCTGACACCTTTCACTCCACACGCAAGAAGCTGTAGGCTTGTGATCGCACACCGCACATCCCCTTTCGACGCAATTGCTATCTCCATCAGTTCAACAGGACTAAAGGTAAGCCGTTCAGCGTGTGCGATTGACGTAAGCGCTTTCACCAAACGTGTCACGGTGCTAGAGTTGAAGGACAAGTACCGAGCACCTGCACTTACCATAACACGGATTACAGTACTGATACCTATAGAATAGTCTTGCAGTTCACCTATTCTAGATCCTAAATCTTCCTCGCTGAAAACTATGGCTGTTGGAGTGCGGCTCTCTCTTGTTAAACGCTGCAAAAGATCAAGCACATGTTGCTGCTGCTCTTTGCTGCCGCGAAGAGGAACATCTTCAACCAGCAAAATAACGTCTGTTTCGTGTCTTCTATGTTCTTTCTCACTGTTCAACGACATAAAAGGGATTGACGAAGGTGAAATCTGTGAAGCCTCGAGTTTCAGAAGAGAATATTTAGATGCTCGCGCCACAAATGACCCAAAATCATCTACCTTTGAGCTATAATTGGTGTCCAGTGCACTCATGTGTTTGAATTCCTTCCACAACATTGGCACGGGTGCATTCCATTCCCTAATCTTGATTTCAGCCTCTGCAGCAACAAGACGCAACGCAGCAGACTTGCCGCTGCCGGCTGGACCTACCATAAGTAATACCTGAGGAGCATCGGGTTGTCGACAGTTCCACAGCCACTCCCGCAGGGAATCCAATTTCTTTTTCGCAACAACTATGTCTGACTCATTCCTATAACCACGTCCTTAGTCCGTTAGTTTAAGTATGAGCTTCGAAAAAAGCCACTCAAGAAAAAAGAAGTAAAGATTGCGGCTCGCGCACACGATCAATCCGAAGGAGACAGTGGGTTGTCACGAGGATTACCTTGGTTTATGCTTCGAGATCCACGATTGCATGGCTTGCTTCGCGAGTTTTAGAACTGCCCGACCACAACGACGTGTCTACTATCTTACAGGTACGTGACTGCTACGTGTACACGTACAGTACACGTACGTGTACAACATTGTTACCTATGCGTTGTACACCGTTACTGTAGGGCTACAGTGACGTCGTATCATAGCTAGAGTAGTGCTAGCTACATAACGTGTACATAAACGTGTGTGTACTTCCAGAATTGTACGAATGTACGAAAGTACTTTGAAAGTATTTCTCTCATACGAAAGTATAGATACCTTCGGAAGGTACCGAAGGTAGTACGTGTACGTGTACGCACGGAAGTACGAAGGTACTTTCGTACTGGAAGTACTACAGTACTACCTTCGTACGTTGTACGAAAGTACGAAAGTACTTTCGTACGTGTACATAAACATAGTTGTACAAGTGTACGTGTACGAAGACACCTTCGCGTGCGAAGGTATGACAAAGCAGGCCAAAGTAGTTATTAACTCGAGCGTACTTATTTAAAAATAACTTCCGAAATAACTACCTGTCGCGCGCGCGGCTCGTGATGCGCCGCGCTGGCTGAGCCGGAAGAAGAAACGACTGAAACCCGACATGCCCTGGACCAGGACGCCGACGAAGAGACACCTCCGGTGTCGAACACGTGGGAACGTTGTCTCAATGCCGCTTCTAAAGCGCCGAACGTGAGCGTGTTCGAAAGGCACACCCTCGACAACAAGGTATTCAACAAGCCGGTCTTCTCTGCGAACACGATCAAAGAAGTCAAGACTGGTGAACCTCAAAAACCTCGCGCTGATATCATATTGAACGCGTTAACCAATCCCACCCCGACGTCAAACATTTGTGGACCAGAGAGTGCGGCGCTAAAAAAGATCCGAAAGAAATTACTGACGACAACTAGACTATTTTCTGCGCGATGCATCTTGCGGACAACCCTAAACTGAAAAATAATAAAGTGTTCGCTTGTCTCTGACACAAAGGAATATCTGTGTACAACACCATGGCGCTAGGTGGGCATCTTCACCTCGAAAGAAGCGTTGGGCCCACATTTATTGGCATCGTCGCTTGTCTGACGAGTATTGAGTGATCAGTGCTGTGAGAATGCCCGCGCCATATAGGAACAGTTCCATTCGCGCCCACCCGACTTGTTGGCGGGCCGCGGGGTGTCCTTTCATGCCCGTTAGGCCGCCGGCAGGGCCGGAGGCGCATGCGCGCGGAGGCCCTGAAGTTATTTCGGAAGTTATTTTTAAATAAGTACGCTATGCTCGAGTTATTAATAACTACACATACTTTGGCCTGCTCTGTCATACCTTCAAGGTAGATAGCTAGCTAGTTAGCTACCTTCACGTACGTGTAGATACTTTCGAAAGTATTTATCTTCGTACCTTCGTACTTTCGTACTGTATGTAGCTATGTAGTATGTACCTTCGCGTACTGTACACGTACTTTCGTACCTTCGTACTTTCGAAAGTACGAAAGTACTTTCGTACGTGTACTTTCGAAAATAGTTCTGTACACGTACGTGTACAGTACCGGAAATATGTACGAAGGTACCAAGATAGATTTACGTGTATTTGTAGTGTACAACGTACGTGTACATGTACAGTACTCTACTTTCGAAAGTACTTTCGAAAGTACTTTCGTACTTTCGAAAATAGAATACTTCCGTACGTGCAATGACTACACACGTACGTGTACAAATACATGATGAGTATTCTAAAACAACTAACTTAATCTCCATATTATAAAAGTCAACTTAGTGCGGCAGGGCGCGGTCCATGTCGAAGTGGGGGTAGAAAACGCAGTTGAGAGTGGGGGTAGTCTAGAGTATCTTCTTGATACAACAACGAACATACTTTCGAAAGTACCTTCGAAGGTAGATATTTGAGTGATATTTGTATGAGAGAAGAATTAGACAATGTACATGTAGCCCTACGTGAGTCCTACGTGTACACGTACACGTGTACAACGTTGTACTTTCGTACTTTCGTACTTTCGTACTTTGTACGTGGAGATTTTATTTTACGTGTACTGTACAGTACCTTCGGAGGTAACAACTTACAGTACGTGTACTGTACAACTGTACACAAAAACTGAGTTCTAACCCATCCGGGCAAAACATGTGAAGTTTGTGAACATCAGGTAGCAACCTGGCTAGCAAGAAAAAACGACCGGGAGTCGCTGAAAAAACTCGCGAGGCATCCCTTGGAGTCCTCCGACGGCACCATCCAGGGGGTAGTTCATCTCATCCGACGAGGCGGCAAGGTCGCGAGCGTAAAAGAGGTTGGAATCCGCTACTTCGACGTTGCTGCGGCGCTCCCGGAGGAGGACATCTGCATCTTCTTCACGCTCACTAGCTGTGACGCGTACACGTACAGTACACGTACGTGTACAACACAAATAACCCCCGTTCCGAATACTCAGCTCGTTGTGCAACGTTAGTGTACAGTACGTGTACATGTACAGTACGTGTACGTGTACGTGTACAGTACGTGTACGTGTACGTGTGTAGATCTGATTACGTGTACGTGTAGTTGTACCATCGGTAACTTCTTCAACGCGCTTGGCAACAAGACTGGAACAAGTAGCTCCCGTCCGCCAGCACCGACGACCATCCTGGCCATGAGCGAAACTTGCCTGCTTTCCTGTTTTTCTGGCAGTGCTGTCGATCTGACATGCTCAAATCAGTGTTACACGAGGTAGGTGAATACAAATACGGCGTGCTATTTCTGAATTCATACTTCTTCTTCTGCTTGCAGTGCCGGCTGGGTAGTCGAGGAAACTGATACCACGACATCATCAAATACAACCGTAAATATTCTCGTTGCATGTTTACTCTTGCTGCTTTCTGGCCTCTTCAGCGGCCTCACCCTCGGCCTAATGAGCCTGGACATGGTTTCGTTAGAAATCTTAGCTGAAGGTGGTGACGAACAAGAGCGTGAATATGCAAAGAAGATAATTCCTATACGCTCGAAGGGGAACTTGCTTTTGTGCACATTGCTACTTGGAAATACGATGGTAAATGGTAAGTCTCTAAAGTGAGAACTTTTTGGCTTTCCAAAACATCTGTGTCTCACGTTAACCCTGTTTTTTTGTGCCTCAACTGTTACTTTCTTTCTGCAGCTCTGATAGCAATCCTAATGGCCAATTTGACGGACGGGCTAGTAGGCCTTGCCCTGTCGACTTTGTCGATTGTAGTGGTTGGAGAGATTATCCCTCAGGCCGCGTGCTCGAGACATGGACTTTTTATCGGCGCTAACACTGTTTGGATTGTAAAGATTTTTATTGTACTCATGTACGTTGTAGCTTGGCCCATCAGCATGATTCTCGATCGAGTTCTTGGCCGCGACATTGGGCAAGTTTACTCTGCCGCTGAGCTCAACAAGCTTATTCGGATTCATGTCGAGAACCCGGATGCCCAAGAAGAGTCCGGCTTAAATAGAGAGGATGGTAACCTATTAACTGGTGCGCTTGAGTACAAAGACAAAAAGGTCGCCGATGTGATGACAACTCTTGATAAGGTTTTTATGGTAGAGTCGCATACTAGGCTTACCTTTCAAGTTCTCATCGATATTTATAAGAGTGGTTTTACCCGAATTCCAGTGTACGAGAATGACAGGCAGAACATTGTGGGTATTTTATTTACAAAAGACCTCATCCTTATTGACCCTGATGATGAAGTTGAGATCGCTGCAGTTATTAGCTTCCACGGCAACCGTGAAGGAGGATTCGTAAGAGGCGTTCCCGATAATACATCTCTCGACAAAGTTTTCCGCGAATTTAAAAGTAGCTTCTTACACCTACTTGTCGCGTATGGCGAGATTGGTAATGATAGTGATATTAAGCTGGATGGTGACGTTGGAATCTTACAAGAAGTTGGTACAAATAAGCCTTTTAGCAATTATACTCTGACGAACACACATACAAATAGTCGACGCATAGTCACTGGAGTCATTTCGCTTGAGGATGTGCTCGAGGCAGTTATAAAAGACGAAATAGTGGACGAAACTGACAACTTTGTGGATGTAAATAAAACAGAGACGGTAGTTAGAGGCCGTGGCAATAACCAGCGGCCTGACCCCACAAATTTCTTGACTTTGTTCGAACATAAAATACGGGACTATACAAAGCTTAGCGAATCAGAGACAGCTGCAATCACCGCTTTTTTGTCATTAAATGTTGCAGAATTTAAAAAGCTGGCTCGTTTCGGAGGCGTGCTGAAGAACCTCATCATGGCTTCTCAGGTTGAAGAATGTGATGGCAATGAGTTGAACTATGGATGCAAGGCTGCTTCGTTGGGTGAAGAAAAGAGTAAAAGGAACGAACTTGTTGCATCAGGTTCACAAGCCATGACTCGATCTGCACGCTCTTTGCCCACCTCTGCTGGTGGTATTTCTGCCGGTCTCGAAGGATTCTCTGTTTGTTTGGAGGATGGATGCAATACTGATGAAATTCCAGAGCTCCCCCCTCTGTATAGAAAGGGTTCATCCTGCGACTATTTCACGCTTATACTTCAGGGAAAAGTTTTGGTGCATGCGGGGTCTGATGACTTTGTGTCTGAGCTCGGGCCCTGGTGCTACATTGGTCAGAAAGCACTGGTCTCCGATGTTTTCATTCCTGACTTTAGAGCAACTCCTCAGGGTTCCTGCCGGCTGCTGTACATTCGGCGCGGTGACTATAAATCTGCGCTGAGGGCTGCCCAGGTAGAAGCTATGAGTGGTTCGCGCTCTTTGCTAGGCTCTAGGCATACGCTGGTCGCGGACAGCGAACCGGATACTCGATAAGTACCTACATCTGATGAGAAGTTCTTATTTTCTGGATTAACACGATAAATCAGACCTATCACGACCTTTGAAGGTACCTTCGTACGAAGGTTCATAACAAATACACGGCTACCTTCGAGGAAGTGTTTTAAAGTATCACTGCAGTACAACGGTACCTAGCTAGCTGGCACACACATCTTTTTTCTCCTGCAGTGAAAGAAACACCTTGGAAGATTTGGAATAGTCTGACAGTGTCTCGCCTACTTTCCGTAGTGTACCTCTAATATTATTCGTATACATAGAACTTTTTGACGTATCTGTTTTGCGGACAAATCGGGCAGCGGTGTGCTCCTCTTCTTGCATGCGAGCCCTATGTTTACGCTTCAATTTATTTCGAGTTGCACTTTTTTCGCCTGTTTCTAACTCATCTCGAGTTTTTATATGACCATGCATGTTAGCTTTTATACGGTCCTCCTTTTGCCGTCGGGAATTATATTTTGCACCTCGTCCATCTGCGTTTTGGTGAACTACAGGAGTAAAACCTCCAAGTTGAAGAAAAGCATTTATCTGCCCTGCAGTTCCTGAAGAATCAAGCAATTGCTTACCAGAAAAGTGGTAATGACCTAACTTATCAAGTTGCTCCCCAACAACTTTATAAAGGTAACGGGCCTCCACCGCACGCCCCGATCCAGCCAGCAGAGAAAACTCTTTGCATTGTGCAGCCGACGTTTGTGTGGTAAATTTATTGGCATAAACTTCTCCGAGGCCCTTCCTAGATTTTGTGTCATCAAGATCTTGCGCAGAGTTGTACATTGAGCTCCCTTCCTCGAGCTTCTCCATTGTATTCAAATCATCAAAAATCTGGTTCATGATGCGTGACTTGATAAGACCGTCGAGCCTGGCCGTAAGTGCTTCATCGTCTACTGGCTTTGGCGCACTCAAGTAGTCGAACTCGATTTCGTTTTCCAAGGCACTGCCCTTTTGCCGATTATCAGCTCGCGCTTCACCACGCAAGACCCAAGAATCCGGTTGCACGCACTCCTGTTCCAGTTCAATAATACGAGTGGCGAGCTTTTCCTGGTCTCCATCATATTTTGATACGAACTTTTGTGCAATATGAACAGTTGAGTTCTCACCATTTATTCCGTTTAATGAATGGGCTACCTTCGGAAAGCTGTCAGTGACAGGTTTACTGTCTGTAACTCGTTCTATAGGACCACATTTTATATCATCCCCCTCAAATGTTCTCGTCGATGATACATACGCTTTATTTTCGTGCAGGAAAAGGTCTTCATACATAATATCGTTATCCACCCTCGATACGCTTACCCTTTTCAGCTCAGCAACATGACGCACCTGCTCACTCAGGAAAATAAGCGAGTCCGGAGCGTGTTCAGATTCGTCCATGGGGACATGCTGTTCCGAAACTAACATCTTGTCATCGTCTTTTTCCTGAGATTCTGCATCCAACACGAAATTTGTCATGTCGTGCAGGCTGAAAAAGTTTCTACCTTTTGAATTCTCAACACATTTTCCGTTAACATGGCTACTCCTATCTTCCTTGGGAATATCTCTGTAAGACATGCTCGAAACGTCACAGCTGTCTAATTTCTGGAATTCTTGATGTTGACTCGTTTTCTGATTCGTTTCAAGGCTTTCTGAAATCAACGATTTTTTGCCCACATCTTTGTCAGTGCTTTCAACTTCCTCACCGAACAGGTCCAGCTCCTCCATAGTTAAACCAACTTTGCACAATACAGGTGCGATTTGCACATCTATTTGCATCCAAATTTGTTCAACATCCATACGACCAGCATAAAACGAGAATAATGAGGGAGCAACCCCTTTTAAAGAGCGACAAGACGCAACCAGTTCTAACAAACCCCTAGTCTCAAAGGGCGCCGCCGCCCAATTTTCAGGTGAAAGAAAAGAAGGGTCTCTGGCAACTCCATACTGAGACTTCCTCGTTTCACGGATTCGTGGCGAAGTATCGGCGTGACTCTGACAATCAATCGGAAATACTCTCGCTTTCGGAAGTCGCATATCGCGTTTCTCTGCCTTGTACATGGACTCTATTAAAAACGTTCGTTCTTTTCTCCTTCTCACACGTACGAAAGTACTTTCGTACTTTCGAAAGTACAGTATCAATCTTACTAAAAAAACGCTACTGTACGTGTAATAATATTTGTACGGAAGAATACGTGCGTGTACACGTACACATAGAATACGTACTGTACGTGTACAACATTACAGCTGTACACGTGTATGCGTGCCTGCTGTATTCTATCATTACTTCGGATAGAATATGATCGATACAGCAGTAGTATCTTGTACGAAAGTAGTACGAAAGTACGAAAGTATCATACGAAAGTACTTTCGTACGAAAGTAACTTACTGTACCTTCGAAGGTACTTTCGTACTTTATTAGTACGAAAGTACTTTCGTATTTCCGGAAGTACGGAGGAGTACACTACGTATTTCCACTACGTACGTACGTTTATTACTTTTGTACGAAAGTACGAAAGTACAACTACACGTACACGTACGTGTACAACTACCTCGAAGGTACATGTACACGTAGCTATTTTTACGGGTTCGTTCATCAACACTCGCTCATACTGTACAACTAGGGCTACACGTACGTGCACGTGTACATAGCTACATACGTACGGATAGAGCTCATCAATATCATTTCTTGTACGTACATACATACAGTAAATAAAGTACGAAAGTACTTTCGAAAGTACGTGTACTGTACGTGTAGTGTACAATGAGGTGGTACAGTACTTTCGACAGTTTTATGGGTAATGCGTGCTGCCTGCAAGCCTCCGACGCTAGCTGTGCATCTCGTATTGGCAGCATCGGCGGCCGCGCTTTACCACCTGCGCACGGTGGTAACAGCGTGAGCTCCATTTGCAGCGGTGGCCCTGGCGTCTTGATCACTGGCGGGCACGATGGATCCGCGGCGATGTGGCAGTGGTGCGTCGATGGCGACGCCGGCGACGTGGTGACGCACCGGTGGAGCGAGCACCCCGGACCTGTCACGCGCGTTGCGCACCTTCCGCTCGCAGGTCGCGTCCTCACGGGATGCCGCGACGGCGTTGTCCGCGCCTGGCCTTCATTTGACGACGACACGCCCGCGCTTACACTTTGTGGACATACCTTAACCGTCACCGGGCTTGACGGGTTAGAGGAGCTTAGCGCGGCGTGCAGTGGATCAAGAGACTACACCTTACGGCACTGGGATTTGCATACCGCTAAATGCGTGCAAATGGCAGCTGTGTCCCGCAATGTGGTAACAAGCTTGCGAAGGTGTCCAGGTGAATGCACAGTTGTACAATCGAGTGAGGACTTGAAAATCCGCACATGGGATGTTCGTGACTTCTCATCTGGGCCTTGTCAGACCTTAGAGGGTCACGTGAATATTCCCCAGTGCATTGACGTTTCTCCATGCGGTAGATATATCTTGAGTTGCAGCAACGGCTTCGAGGGCAGCGGTGGGTCGGAGGTTCGTTTCTGGGATCGGCGCACGGGGAAGGTACTACAGGAATGGAGAGATCATGACATGTCTGTTAATGGGTGTGTATTTCTACCACTACCGGTTATCGGCAATAACGATGGACGCATAGGGGCTGCCAGTGGCTGCTCGACATTCGACGAAACCAGTTTACAAGGTCGCCACCGCTTCACTACCCCAAAGGCGGACAAGTGCGCTGGTAGCGGTGGTTGCGTCAACAGTCTGGCACCCTGCGTTGTTGTGACCGCCTCAACCGACCGCACCGTACGCGTGTTCGACTATTCTTATCATCGAGCTTTACACACGCGCCGATTTGATGGATATGGATCATCGCGTGAAGCTGGACCTGTGCTTTGTTGTGCTGCGCTGGAGCCGCCGACGGTCTGTGCCGACAACGGGAAGGCCTACTTTGCTGCAGGCGACTTGGGAGGCAGGACACAGGTGTGGGTACTGAATCGAGAGGACTCGATGAAGACCGGGAATGTTCGGACGTTCGCGCACACGACAGCTTGATTTGATAGTGGAGTGGTTTACCACCTTGTAAATTTAAATATTGGTAAGGTAAACTCTACGTTCCGAAAGTAATCACAAGGTCCTACGACGTACACTTTTGAAAGTGACTTCTTCGGCGCGCTTCGGGAGCCGAAGAAAGTTTTCGCGCGCGCTATTTTGAACCGTGAGAAGCCCGAGACTTACAGTAGGCCTACGTGCGCCGCAGCACTTTCAAAATCCAGGCGCTAAAATTAGAGCCTCCGGCTTCGCCGTCGATGGTTGGGAGAAGGGGCGGGTCAGGGTATTTAGTCTGCCAAGTACGGAAGTTCGTGTACTGGTTTAAAAGTGGTTTTCATCGGAAGAGTTCATCGTCAGGTCCCGTGGCGCGTTTTTGCATACGGGGCGCCAAACGCATTTGTTAGGCTGAAATTTTTGTACATAGATCCGGAAAGACCCCTAGATGTGAGAAGATATCCCTTCTCCCAAATATGTATGGTACACGTAGCTGAGCCTTCGTACGTTGTACAGATAGATGTACACGTATGTACGAAGGTCCAGTACAGTATACTTTATTTATTATTGGTTCTTCGTTCATTCCGTCTATACTGTATTGGTCTATATATTATTGGTCCTTCATTCCGTATGTAGCTATATATACATGTACGGAAATACCTTCGGAAGTATTTCCGTACTTCTGGAAGTACACGTACATACCTTCGAAGGTACTTCCGGAAGTATCACAACAGTATGAAAACGAAATAAATTGCTAATTTAAATTATTAGCAACTACGAAGGTACTAAAAAAGTCCCACTACATGTACGTGTACTGCTACCTTCGTACGCAGGTAATACACTATGAAAATGGAACTGCTAATTTACTGCTAATTTACTTTTAGCAGTAAATTAGCAGTTAAACTGCTAATTTACTTTTAGCAGTAAAATTATTAGCAGCAAATTATTAGCAGTTAAACTGCTATGTTACTTTCAGCAGTAAAATTAGCAGTAAATTATTAGCAGTGAATAATAATGATAAAATCCAGTTATTTGCACGCGCGCGAAATACCTTCGCGTATTAAATATTAAATACGGAAGTACTTTCGAGAGTACCCGAAGGTACCTTCGAAGGTAGCAATAAAGCTAGCTACCTTCGAAGGTAGATAGACTATTATGTACGGAAGTACGAAGGTACTTCCGGAATGAAAATATGGATATAAAATGTATAAACAACTTTTCAATTAAATTCAATACCTCGCGTATCTGTTTATACACTGATATGATCGATCGTATCATCTAGCAATAATGAGCAAAGTAGTTGAATCTGTCGCGCACAGCATAAACGGGATTCTACTGACTCAGGATCTACCCAAGAGAGGTCGAGCTGGCCAACTTCAGATCTTCTAACAAGAGTTTCTCCTGTTTTGAGAGGCTCAGAAGGAGAATACGCACGCAAACGAGCATCTGTGAGGTCGTACAGCTCCTTCAGGTGACGTTTCAGCAAAATCATAATGGAAAGCAGAAAGGAAATGTCGAAATTCTCGCACAAACATAAGGCAGTGTGAGTTGGAATCAACTCTCCAGCAGAATCCCACGGTTTCTTGAGAGTATCCAGAAATGTTTCTGTAAGTGCTGATGCATGGAGCGATATGATACGATTTAGATGAAAGATAACAAATAAGACCTCATCGTTCATGGTGAAAGGGAGCGCAGCAGTAGCACTCGCAAGGAAGCACACGTAGGTGATTTCAGAGTTCACGACTTTCTTCTCGTATCGAAGCAGCACTGCATGAAGAAACTTGAAGCGCGCAGCACGACACGTGTTCACCAGCTTGTACAAATTTATGAAGCCAGTATTAATGTCATCAGCACTAGAAGCCCTGAGAACCTGACAGGGAAAAGAAGTTACGCAGTCATGACCTCGAGGATTTTGCTCGAGTAGCTGCACGTGGCGACAAACCAAATAGAGGAAAGATACTCGAGAACAAACAGTAAAATGAAAAGCAAATATTGGCACTCACCAGCAGGTCGACATTCCGCTGTCTCTCTTTTGCCATGCTCTTCACAGCTGATCGTATTCTCTTGCAGTAGTCGAATAACAACTCGAGCGCCAAATTTAATTGATGATCAAAAAATTCAGGGTGTTTGCCTCTTTGTTGCTTCAGCAGCCGAAATGCAAGCTTCCGCACGGTAACTACAGGGTCAATCTGCAATGCAATAAGCGGCGGAAAACAAGACATCGGGTGGACAAGACCTTGACGAAGCACTATTTCAACAAGGTGTAATGCCTTCAGGCGGACACTTGGTTCAGGGTCTGTAGAAAGTTCGATCACGTCGGACCAATATCGCTGCGCAACACCATTTGCGAGACTGTTATCATACTCACCATTGACTGTTTGCAAGTTTTCTGTTTTGCCTCCATGAAGATTGACCAAGCCGTCATTACAGACATCATCATGGCTGAAATATTTTGTCTGACTCGTCTGATCACCACGCACTGGGAAACGTATCAGTGCACGGGACTCCTCTTCTCGAAGATACTCCTCTAGATTTAGAAGAGCCTGCTCCTTCAGACCACATTCTGCAGACGTACTGAGAGCTGCACACATGATACCATCCATGGAACCCTTGCCAAAGTCACCTTTTGCCGAAAGCATCAAACAGGGACGAGAAACGAAGAGTAGACCGCATGCCCGCAGTGCGCTTTTCTTCAGGTCAAACTCTTGACGACTGGTCCGTTGCAGAAAACTGCGAAATATGTGCAGAAGACGAGTTGGGGACACTTCTCTATCGCCATAATTTTCAAACGTCTCAGCACCGAATCTTGCCAGGTGGCCGAGAACAAAAAGTGCGCGTGCCACATGTGCATGCTCTCCGTTGGATAGTTCTCGTTCTATGCATACTTCATTCAACATCTTTACAAAACGATAGCATATCTGTAAAGCACCAGGGAGTGCACCTGTGCCACTATCAATTTTGGAGGTGGAGCAAATACAGCGAGCAGCATAGTAGAGCACACCATGATACGTGCTGCGTAGTAAGAGACAGCGGAGGTCCTTTTCCAACTCACATGCACTAGAGAATGAAAGGCAGCCAACTTCCTCCACGACTGCATCGATCACTGATAAACAACACTGCAGCTGTATTGCATTAGCAGGATTATTCTCACATCTCTTGAGATAAGGATGTAACGCAGTGACTAATGCTGTCGGGTTGACATCACCAACAAGCAGCTTACGATCAGCAACACAAAACACGTGGAGACCAAGGGCATACCGTACTGCGCGGGGAAATGACAGCGTGTAGCTCCGTCGATCAAATTGAGTATCTTCGATCAAAAATGGAACTTCAAGAGCGTCTTCGCGACCGCCATCGTATTCTTCTTGCAGAAGCAACCCATTGAGGATTGCATTGCACATATCGTTCGCCCTAATTATGTCGATTGAATCTTTTGTTCCCTTCCTGTCACCTTTCCACAAAGTCGCTGCGTCATCTTCAGACGAGGAAAGGGTACGACGAAGTATTGCAACGATGGGAAAGGTGGGCAAAAGCGGAAGTTTTGCGAGTCCTGTCCGACTGACACTGCAGAAAACATCCCAGAGCACATTGACAAAATGTTCCGCACGCTCAGAGAGAAAATCTGTTGTTTCTGCATCAGTGAGTTGACAAACATGATTACTTGCGGGTAGTTGTGAGAGCCATAAGCCTCGAAAAATTCGGACAACAAGCTCCTGGACCCCAGTATCGTCATCTGAAATGCGAAAAGCGAGAGTGCGCAATATTTCTATCCTGATACTCATGTTTGGAAGCGTTTCAAGATAACTGTGTAAGATATTAATCACACGTTTGCGCACACTGACGCCAACATCAGATATGCGTTCAAGGATCGACTTATAGTATTGGTTTGCAAACTCAGCCTTGTGCATGTGTTTCCCAAGGAGATCGACTATTGATGATCGCACCATTGTGCCACTGTCAGTCATACGTCGTTCTATCGCTGACCGTATTTGTTCAACTCCTAAAATCCGGTGATCAGCAGAAACAACATTGTCGATAGCACGCACTGCAGCTGCACGCACAGTGATGGCCGAGTCATCTAGAGCCCAAATCAGTCGACGAAACAGAGTGTCCACTTGCTGAGCGAGAGGAAGGTGTCGACTAAAAGCACGGAATAGACGAACCGCAATCGCGCGTGGGATGGGATCACTGTCACGTGATCTTCTGTTTAAATCAGCTTCAGTTGATGAATTCAGGACTTCATACAATTTCTGATATGCCACTCGATAAGCACCAGGGCAAGGAACTCCTGAACGAAACCCGGTCCCATGGCGGTCTGCCTCACGTGCAAGCTGGGCAAAAAGAAATGTTAGAGCAGATTGTTCTGAGCTATTTAGCACCGGGTCATTTGGTCTCTGCATATGAACATAACGAAGAAGTATGGCCTCGAGGACAAACCTTTCCTCGCTAAAAGCAACTGGCACTCCGCAATGGTTTGAGGCAACCAGAGTTGTGGCCACATCTGCACGGGCTGCATCAACAGCCCAAGCAAAACCACGTCCACCAGTCATGCTGATATTTTGCTTAGTATTTCTTGCTAGATATCCGAGAATGTTGTCACTCTCACATGTTTTCGAATCATTTTTTAAGCGTGCTGAGATCTGCCCGAGGAGGTCAAGAGCGAATTCTCTGATTCGTATTTCAGTAGAGCAAATTCCACAGCTTGACAGTAGCTGGGAGCACAGACATAGTAACAGCAGACTTGCTACAGGCCATTCCGGAAACTTAAGCAACGTCAGTAAGTCAGTGACGAGGTTTTGGATTAACCCTTTAATGTCTATTTCTTGGTCCTTTGCAGACTGCCAGCTGTTGAGTAACTCCTTCCAAAAGGTATGACTCCAGTGGAAAGCTGGTGCATATCCTACTGTTTCAGTCTCACAAATCGAGCGTTGCTCATCTCCACCTGCTGCAAGCCCAGCAGAAAATGTTACACTGCTCTGAATACATGAAGCCAGTACCGCTGTAATCATCTGTATGCACGGTGTTTCATCGTCAGGGAGCATATACCTGCGGATGCCTCGACCACTTGAAGGCATTTTTAGTAACGTCAGCATCAAGTTATCCATGATCACACCACGGAGCTTCGGTTGGGTTCTAAATGCGGCAACAACCAGTTTAATGGCTTGATTTTGTAGAAGAAATATATTATCAATCGTGAACACAGATAATCCGAAGCTTGTCAGCTGCAGTGTAATGGCATCCGGCACACGAACAACAAGCAAAAGGTTAGCCAGTTGACCTAAGAGCATTGAAAGCTTCGAGCTGATGGAATACACCACCTTTGGAATGTTATTATTTGATGAAGAATCTATATCTTTTTGATGGCATCGAGACAATGACGCATTTTTTCGCCTTTTCTTCCTCTGAGTGGGAGCTGCCTGGCAGATGTCATCTTCACAGAAGCCAACTCCTTCATGAGCTCTGTGAATTTGATAGTGTGCCGCATCAAAAAATACGAATATGTTGTGGACTAGATGAAACCTGATATAATCCACCATTTCGTCGATCCATTCCTCCTGATAGAGCTCCTTCGGCATGTCATCTGCTCCAAGGATAAGTAAAGATATAGAAACAGCATCTAGGCCAACCAAAATATTTTGAGCTTCGATACTTGTCTCGTCAGAACTGCTATGTAGACGAAGGCCATTCGCTTGTTTCAGGTGTGCACTCAGCACAGTGAGTAGACGTGATAACAGTGTTGATGGAATGTCGGAAAGTTGTTTATCATTGGCGAGCGTTCTCGCTTGTGTAACCACGTCGGTCAAGTCCTCACAGCTCAGATAGTGTCTTTCAACTGATGAAAACTGTGAAGGTGTATTGCAAAGTGCAGCTCCATCAAATTTCTCAGAAATATTCTCGATAGTCTTCTGGAAGCTTCCTGCACAGATACATTCGGTGAAATGATATATTTAAGTGAGTAGCTTTCCAAGAAATATGATATGAACTCACGGAATGAATCCTTTTCTGCTGACCCACATGATCGCTCAACCATTCTAGTGAAGGATATTCCCCGCGAAGAGGCAAGCTGTTGGGTAGAAAGGTGAGTACCGAGGTGTTGTCAAGGCTTGTGAAACTCAAATATTCACAATACCTCGATCTTGACCGCATGATCTAAAGTCTTTAATGAATCTAGAACAGGCAACCGATTTAGAGGTAAAACTTGTCGAGGAGGATTAGCTTTCCTTGAAGGACGGTTTGCTGTTCAGAGAAGGTGACGATTCCGTAAGTGGCGTTTGACGGAGGATATCAAGGTAGTGATCGCATGATACTCACATGACACTCTGAGAATATCACGAAACTGGGATTTCAGTGTGCCGCTGATTTCCGTTTGGCCGCATGCTCCCGTAGACACGCGTAGAGTGCTTGATCTGCGAACAGCGTCACAAATCTAGGTTACGTGAACTTTTGAGTGCGACACAGAGCAATCTGCATGGATGAAAAACGGCAATCGCACTCACATATACGAGACGTCTGTTGCCTGAAGAATATCGTGCAGACGCTCCAAAAGTGGTTGGACAGAAGCCGGCGCCAGAGGCTCTTTGTCTGCGTTCCTTGACAACTCCACAGAAGAATATGGAAGAGAGTAATCGAGACCGAGCTCATTTAACCCCAAGTTCGCAAGTCGAGGTTGAGAGAAGATCATGACAATATCATGCGCGTAATTGGGACGGTCGGCTATCGAGACGGCGTAAATATCTGAAATAGGTCAGTGTGGAAAAAGGTAGATCTATTCTATCTACACGTACGTGTAGTGTAGCTACTAGCTAGAAGGTAGTACGTAGTTGTTTAATAAGAAGGTATTCTATCTATGAAGATAGATATCTACGTACTTTCGTACTTTCGTACTTTCGTACGAAAGTACGAAAGTACGTTGTAGTTGTACGGACGGAAGTAGTATGATAGATAGTTAGATACGGAAGTACGAAAGCACGAAAGTAATGATACTTCCAGAAATAGATATTAATAGAGTATTATTATGCCCTACGACTACACGTACACGTACTGCCATAAACAACATATGTGACACGTTGCTTGATACTACGTACTGTATGTATCTAGCATTGTATGTACGAAAGTACCTTCGAAGGTAGTCGTGTACTGTATGTAGATATGTAATAAAGTACGACAGTACGAAAGTACTTTCGTACCTTCGTAGAAAGTACGAAAGTAGAATATTTCTGGAAATACAAGTACGTGTAGGCCCTAGTTGTACGAAAGTACACGTACTGAAAGTAGTACACGTACCTCGTACTACTTTCGAAAGTACGAACGAAAATATCTTTTTTTACTTTCGTACTTAAAGTAGTACGAAAGTACTTTCGTACTGTACCTTCGTGCATACAACGAACGTAAACGTAGATAAAATACTTCCGGAAGTAAGTTGTTTATGTGTACAGCTGTACAGTACGTGTACACGTACTGTACGTGTACACTTTTTCGAAAATAGAATAATACTTTCGTACGAAAGTACTTTCGTAAAAGTACTTTCGTACGAAAGTACTTTCGTACACTACGAACGAAGGTATCTATTTTCGTACCTTCGAAGGTACTTTCGTACTTTCGTACAAGATATCTAGTTGTAGAGCTAGCTATCATACATACTGTATGATATAACAAAGTGTGTCATACTGTAGATAGATAGATTAGATAGTTTGAAAATAGTCGCAAGGTCTGTGACAGGATCTCGCGCTGCGCGAACGAGCGCTTCGTGTGTTGGTCCGCGCGAAACATGTCCGCCGGCGAAGCCAATTATATTACTATCATCGACAACTTCGCAGAGGTTGATGATGATGATGAGGATGAACACCCCGAATCTCCGTTATTTGTGAACGAGGTCCCTGGGTTCGGCGCGACTGCTACTATAAATGCCCGATGAACTTCGCGCGCACGAACGCCATGTGCTCTCGCGTGATTTTGCAGCCGGTGCTGTGGACACCGTGCGGAAGAGGTTCCGCTCGTCCCGTCTCGCCGACACTTTTCATCAGGTACGCAGCGGCTCGTTCACTCAGGCCGAGTACATGAACGTGGGAGATTTGGAGAGCGGAGTGACCCTGGTTCATCAAGTCACGGACGGTCGCGCGAATCCAAGTTGGGTGCGGTATACCGCGCCAGCGCCATCTCCCGCCTTGCCGATAGTCCGGAAATCGATCCGGGATGCGCGCGACGCCATGTTTTTTTGAAAGGCGCGGCATTTCGCGTCCGCGCCCGCGCCGCGCAAGCGACTTTCGCCGCGAATCTAATAGTTAGACTAGTTAGACTAGCTAGCTAGTTAGTTAGGTAGTTTACTTGGTCGTATCTGACTAATTATCTATCTACAGTATGACTTACTTTGTCATATGTGTAGATAGAATACATATGGCTAGCTAGCTAGCTAGCTACTCGTAGTACTTCCGGAAGTAGAGTGCTAGTACTGTAGTGTACGTGTACGCGTAGTCCCGCTGGAGAGTGAGATTAGATTGAACCCAGGTGCTCCAAGAGAGGGTGCTGGCTCGAAGTTTCCGTCTCGCACTCCGATTCGAACAGCAATCGAGTCGAGATCCATGTCAAGAACATACGCGACGCAGACACCTAGTCTCCTTCCGGACGGTGTCGAGCCTAGAGAGGTAGCTGAGAGGGTGCGTTTTTGTGCCTTTCCGTCGAGCACGGGTCTGCGCTGAAAATTATACCCTGTTTACGTTCTTACTACGCGGCTAGATCCGCTGTCATACCTGCAGATGTTCGCCAGTATTGCACAGAACGATCTTGTTACATTTTTAGCGTGCATCGCGAAGTCTTTCAGTGGGGCACGCGACGAAGGAAGCTTCCACTGCGCATCGTGGCAGAAAGGCCGAGACAAGCATCTTGAGAACGGAGCAGAATACGTTTTCACGGAGGAGATCGAAGCGGAGACGACCAGGACGCTCAAGTTCGCTCCACGTTTTGGTGCGGTGGCTGGATACGAGACTGGGAAACTCATGTGCTCAGAGGATGAGCGTGTGGTTGTGCTCATCTCTCGTGAACACTTGGGGAGTAACATTCGAGAATGGCTGAAGCCCAAGCAGTGGAGAGTCCTCGCGGTAGACTACTGGGATGAGAATCATATCAACGAAGTGTCAACGAAAGAGCAGCGGACATGAAGGCAGGACCATTTCGTAAGAAAGATTACTAGGTTGTTAGTTGTACGGAACATGCACTTTGTTGCGCTCATAGTTTAGACCGAACAGCACCTTTAACCAGTCGAGCGTGCAGTAGCTCGGCGTACCCAGGTGGAACATGCGACGCATTGAACGGTGCATCTTGAACCTCATCAAATAGACGCTGGTACACATCCCCGTCATGAGCCCCCAATGCTGAATTCAGAAAATAGTCGTCGAGCGCAAAGGAGTCAACCAAGGCAGCGGCATCTGGTCGCAGTTCTGTCAACAGAGACAAAACTTCGGCTCGAACTGCTGCAGCTTGCTCGGCAGCCAGGTAGCCATCTTCGATAAAGTCTGCCATGCGGTCTTCCATGGTGGCAAGTGCATGGAGAGCAACAAGTCGATCTAAAACTACCGCAGTGGAGGCACTGACGCGCGACTTCACATCAGAGACGGAGTCGGCAAAGTTGAGGAGGACAACATACTCGCAGTGTGCCTTTGCAGCTTTGATCCAAGCAACCATGTCAACACTGATAGCATGATCAGGTTTGGACGTTCCAGCCCGTCTTGCAAGCTCGAGCACTTGACGTCGTGATGCATGAGCGTAGGCTCGCAGCAGTTCACCGATGTGTCGGAGACCGACGGCTCGCCCTAGACGCGAGCCAAGCTCGACACCGCCGCTGCCCTCTAGGAGATAGCGCGCACTGCCTGACGTTGCGTGTGTAGGAGCAACTTCGCTGCTTTCTGCTCCTGAAATTCCACGGCGACAAGCGGCCAACTCAGCAGCCGCCCTGGCCACCTTGAGTAAGTACCTAGCCGTTTGTAAGCACAGCACATTGTTATCTCCCTCATATGTCGCGTTCGGAGCGTAATTCCCAAAGGTAGATCCAAACCCAGAAACAGCCATGAAGCCTTGTCCACCGCAGCTCAACCGGCATAACTCGATTGCGTCTTTTGTTGCCCAGCTACAATAGGCTTTCAGCCCAGACGATGTAGCGTGTAGCTCAGGAAGGCTACTAAAGTCACCTGTTGCCCTTGACAACTTTTCATACTTAAAATACATCCGCCTCATAAAGTCAGATGTGCAGTGGAAAGCAAAAGCCTTGGCTAAGATCGGAAACAATGTTCTCTGCGAGTGTTGGTAATCGATCACCTGAAGTTCCAACTCGGGTGTACTGGTGCCTTGTCCGGAATTTTTACTACCCGGATTCGACTGTCTCCTCACAAGATTGTACCGCGTCGCGATAGTCACCGCTTTTTTCATGTATAGAGCTGCATTCATCACGATATCGCTCCGCACAAATACCATGGTTCCGTAACTTGCCTTTGCAACTGGAGGTGGTTGATAACTTCCATCTGACTCAACAATGCTGTGCTTCATTAACATGGCGCGTCGTGATATTCTCACGTGGTCGAAACGCAAGAACCCATTGTCAACGGCATTGTATCCCATCTTGGGCCCCATGTCACCCACCACCACCCCGGGCATTGCCTGATGATCTTCGTTGCGGCGTATCTGGACAACGAATGCGTGCGGCCCGTGGTCTTTCCCTTTAGTCAGAAGACGGGCCATAACTATGGCATGCGTTGCTGTCTTACCCATTCCACCGGGCCACCACTTTGTGGACGTCAGCGTGGGAGAGTGGATAATGAACTCCTCTGTATGAGACGACCGGGGGGTAATACTTGTAAAATATAGTTTAGGGAACAACAAGGAAACGGTGAAACCTACTGACATCGGGCACGCACCCTTTTCCGCATCGTATGTCGCCGTCGTTTCAAGACCTCGTATGTAGGTTCCATGTCCTAGTTCAGTCTGGGCGTACGTCCCCACACACTGCAGCCGCGCGCACTTGGGCAACCAATACTTACGTTGCTCTGCATCACCTTGCCCTTGTATCGTTGGGATGAACATGCCAAGGTGTAGGTCTAGACCTCCTGGCTCGTCGATAAGTTCTCGGATAATGCGTCCAACAGCGATTGGGGATTTCTCGCCCATCTTCCGCACTAATCGTGGCAACGCGAGGTACTTTTCTAGCGTCGTGCGATACAGCTCCGAACGCTCCATGAAGTACTTGCCTTTCTTGCTGAACACCGGTTCGGTGCGCACAGCATCGGCGATGCGCTCGCGAAGCTTGAGCTCTTCTTCTCCACCTTGCATTAGGGCAGCGAGTTCGCGGCTGGGAAACGTAGCGGAGGTGCGCTCGCGAGCAAGGTCAGCTTTTGGATCCACCTGGTTCGCGCTAACCAAGTCCGAGGACGGTCGCTGGAGGTTTCTCTGCAAGGGGTTAGGCGGGAGACGTCGGTCAAGTCACTCTGATAAAGCAAGGAATATGCGGAGTTTCTGACTTCGGTAAACATACCGTACGTTCATCGACGACGCGATTAAACGTGGTTTCCTTTCGGCCCTGGACTGGCGAGAAAGCCATCGTTTTGGGGTGCAGTTTTCAGTGGAACGAAGGTACACGTACACTCTGCTGTACCTTCTATCCTATGGGGTCACTACACAGCTACTGCGTGCTGTACACGTACTGTACGTGTACACGTACTGTACAGTATGTGTACGCGTTTATTGTGAAGGCACAAGTGAATATTTACAGTACGAAGGTACGAAAGTACGTACCTTCGTACGAAAGTACTTTCGTACCTTCGTACGAAAGTACTTTCGTACGAAGATAGAATACGTATCTATTGTACCTTCGTAGGTGCGTAAGTGGTGCGTACACGTATAAATAAAGTTGTACACGTAGACATATGCGTACACTATCATACGTGTACAGCTGTACACGTACAACGCGGTAACGTCGTACGAAAGTACTTTCGAAAGTACAAAGTACTTCCGGAAGTAATATTTTCGTACCTTCCAACTGCTTCGTACACTGTTGTACGTGTACGTGTAGGTGACACTGCTGATTAGATCCGTCTATTCTCGTCCTCACGAGTTATGACGGCGCATGCGGCCAATTTTGTGCGCTTCGCTTTCATTGTATTCTCCTTATTTTTCAGAGTTGCGCTCGCGCACGACTTCACCGCAACCCGCGCGCATGTTATTCTCCACAAGGTAACTAATCCCAACGCTTCGCTTGGCCCGAATATTCATTTATCTATTGCCGCGCGTTCTCAATTTTTTTCTTCGCGTTCGCGTCTTCATGGATCGGTCATGCGGCGTTCCTCATGTAGTCATATTCCGCTACACATGTCCGGAAAATGCGATGCGTTCGATCCGTCGTTCTGGCTCCCAACTCATTCGTTCAATCAATTACATTCCAACCCAGGCTGTGTCTGCTGAGCCGTTAGTCCTTGGCCAGAACTTTACGGTTACCCTAACAGCCTACAACCGCGGCAACATCGATGCTCGATCCGTCGACATTATTGACGCGAAGTACGATCCTAACGTGTTCACGATATTGAACGGCGCGTCGTCAATTATGAGCGAGTTTGACGTCGTCGAGCCGGGTGAGAATGCGACTTTTTCTTTCGAACTTGTTGCAACACGCTTAGGTGTGTACACACTTACCCCTGCGGTAGTGACCTACCGCGCGAGCGATGGGGAGCAAAAAACACGCGGGACATCAAATGATGTCGAGAACTTGTGGTGCGTAACCGAAATGGATAAAAGTTTTGAACGAGTCTTCAGGATTGGCGCATATTTGACGTTAGGGTTAGCAAGAAATGCTGAGGAATGGAAGAAAGGCGCCAAGATAACTACTGGCGTGCTCAGTCTGTTAACTGTGAACTATGTTTTGCTTCTTTTAAAGCAGTTTCGGAAAGAGTGGGAAAGGCGCCGTGCGATAGTGTCGCTCACAAAATCGGACTGATACCTACAATGCGCATATGTGTATGCGTCAGATTCATGTTGGTGAATATAGGTGCGCACTCACTCTGGTTTGTTTATATATTTTCCCAGCCATGATCCGAGACGCTTCGTGTAGGGCCATAGAATATGAGCAAATGCAAAGATACAGTACATGTAGTATTCATATCATAGTACGTAGTACTTTAGTACCTTCGAACTATACAGTATATGTATACAAGTAATAAGTCAAGCAAATAAAGTACGAAAGTACCTTCGTACACATAGTCACATACTGTACATATGGCAACTGTATATATGGCCTACTGTACATAAAAAGTAAATCAGCACCCAGTGTCACCAGTGAATTTCGTGTAATACGTTGTACTCCTACTGGTATGACTTCTCAGTTAGAGCACGGTGGGGAATGGGAGGCAAGTATCACTTTTCTCCCCCAGACCAACAACATCCAATAATTTAAAAAGCTTGCTGAGCATCACCACGACCCTATTCCCCACGGAGGGTCCACGCGGTGTTGCATCAGTGACGCCGCGAGACAGTCACAGCAGACAGCTATCTACTGAGAGTAACGATGCCAATATCAAACGAACTTAGTTCATGCGATAATATATGGCACCACTCTTCGTCAAGAATCCGTCTCGGCACAGCAATTACGAGTGTTTCCAGTACTAGAATAATTTACCATACGATGTTCATTCCCCAATGTACCTACGTATTTACGTAGTACGTGTACTTCCGGAAGTACGAAGATAACAACACTTTCGAAAGTATTTTATTTCCGGACTCTCGAAGGTAACATTAAATTATGCTATGATATTAGTATCATCTATCTATTTCGCATACCCCCGAGCGAGGTTCTTAATAATATATATACAAGATCAACTTTCTAATGAAATTACTATCGAAATTATGTAAGTACTTCCGTACTTGCAACGGATTTATATTAAAAAATCGGGTGTTGTTGACAACTGCAAGTCACGAACAGGTGCCAAGAAACTCAGTCAAGTTATGTACCACAGGGTATCCCCTTCAGTTAATTCAACCATATCCACATTACGTTCCAGATCGCCAATATTTCCAGAGCCTTTTCGACGCTTAGACACACACACTACAATTGGAATTGGCCTCTGATGCCTAGCCTTGGGAATCTTGCCACCACTTGCCCATATGTGGCCTTCATGCTTAACGTTGTCAATGAAAACCAAAAAGTGATGAATTGGGACTTCAAGTGAAAGACATCTGCGGGAAATTTTATATACGCGTCCACATTTCTTTGGGTCAATATCTATGAAGGCCGCAACTTGCTTAAATGCTTTCAGACTAAGTGCTGACAGAAAGTTGCGACCATCACGTCCGGCACCCCAGACAGCGAAGCGAGACCATGCGAATGAAGACAAGACTCTGTATTCAAACGCGACAGCTCGTATGTGCAATAGGCGTTGGCGAGGAACACGAGTTGTCCCAGAACCTGGCGACCTTGAGCAAGGGAAACACAAAGTTGACAGACACGTCAATACTAAGTATGAGCATGGAGCAAGGTAGTCGCTCTTAAGCAGGTTCTCTTACCAGCGATATAACAACACGGGATCAGTCTGGCAACCTGCGCGAGCAAAAGATGGGAGACCACGGGAGAGATTGTATTGTCCACACAGGTTTAAGAAAGCATGGAAAAATACGAGGTCTTCACCCGAAGAGTAAGTGTGCACAACAGAACAATTTTTAAAATTAAGACAAGCTGCGTCAATTTCAAATGTAGTATATGCAATAAAGAACGCATAATGCTCTCGGCTCACCTCCCCGGCTTCGGGAGAGGATTCAACAAAACCCCCAGTAGAAAAAAAAATACTCCGTTCCATGCACCATGTTGGCATTTGAACAGTTGTCTCGCGGAACTGTTCTAGCCAAAGATCTGTGGGATCAGCAAGCGCATTTGCCCATTGCGCATAGTGCTTTGTCGAGCCATGTGGGAATCTCCTCCAGCAGCCACCGACAAGAACTGTCGAGCATACCCCTAGCAGTTGCACCTGTGCATGAACACGTCTTGGACGCAACACATCGTCAGCGTCAAGAAATACAAGGAAGTCGCCAACAGACTGATCGACGCACTCGTTTTTACTGTGGCCGATGCCCCCAGCTCGTATGTATTCATCACGGAGGTATGGTATTTGAGTGACTACGCAAGTCCTTTGCCATTGACGATCTGCTGCGATTACAGATAAACTATGACTACGGAGAATCGGTGTCCACGCGTGAATTATTTCGTCAGATCTGTCTGTTGAAGCATCATTGTACACGCTTATTTCTACAGGACCGCGATATGACTGAGTTATAGCGGACGCTAAGCATTCATCAAGCCATTCATCGGCATTGTAGACCGGTATGATAATGGATACCGAAGGAAGGTACGAGTCCAAGAGGATATTATTTTCTCTTCGCCATTCTCGGCTGAGAGGGGAGCCCGAGCCACGAAGTGGATTTAATCCTTCCCAGATAGCTGCAGTGGCTACACAGTCGGTGGCAAAAAGCACAGTTCGACTCAACTTTTCATTCCTGAGAGCAGAATACGCACATGTCGTTTGACTTCGAGCGAGGGCTCTGCCGCTAATTTTTGATAAAAACTCTTCAGTAAGAAGAGGCCGTGCTGATCTAGGGATACCTTTGCTGTAAGCGATGGCGCTATTTTGTTCTGAAAGCGGATCGCAAAGAAGACACGCCATCCCGTTCGCCATTAGTCTTGGTTCCATTGATATATTAGTTGTCCCACAGTGCAGTAACCAAGGGTGCATTAATACAACAGATCCACATGATCCAACAACTTGCTCTATGAGCCCAATGCGGTTTGATTCCCTATGTCGAAAGTCTCTTTTGTTGGTCTGCTGCAGTAAAGCACGTGTAGAAGCTTCAGAACAAAAACTCGCGACCTTCGAGTTCAACTTGTTGTGACGAATACCTCGTGGCACATACTTATATATCTCTCGTGCAACCCAGTGATGGCTGCCACGCAAGAACGCCGTGCCACCACCACCGGGTTTCCAATCAGACAAAAGTAAAAGTATCACCACACCATGACAAGGGTGCCCAACAAGGCGCCGCTGCCCGTCCGCATCAAAGCCAGGACCTATGTCAACGTGCCAGCCTTTACCTCGTACCCTGCGACGATTCACTGATTCCCAGCTTTCCCAGCACACCGATTGCTTATTTTTACCTGATGCCATAACAAGCTTGCTCTTGCGAACATCTTCATTACCAATGACACGTGCTTGCGAACATGAAGATATATCACCTGTCAAAGAGTCCTCTGGAAAAACAATAGGACAGTACCAGTGACGGATTCTATGAGCATCACTGAGCAGCTGATTCTTAGGCAGTTTCCACGCTTCTTTGCCGAGAAGGACGTCCAAGGCGTTGGCGAGTGTAGGAACATGGGCTATTTTCTCCCAGTGTCGTCCAACTCCTGAAGGTACAACTTCGATTACACGTCTCGATGTGCCTTGCGGCCAACTACTGGGTTCCGAAAGAGAGACGCTGAGGGAAATGCCACTCTCTGGAGATATTGTAGGGTTAGCTAGAGTTTGACCAATTTCTTCACGAAAACGTTCGATGGTCGTGACGTCCAAAATGTCTTTCAGATAAAGTATACCGTCACGATGAAAACATTTCCGCATGGCCTCTGAGTCCATTTCGTCAAGTATGAAGTACACCAAAAACACACCAAAATCACCGAAACAAAACAACCAAAAACTTTCGAAACTACCTGTACTCGTATAGCCCTTGGTTAAAGTTTGACATACAACACTTTACGATCATAACCTAAATATACGTGTACAGGTGATCGATAGATATTCTTCAGATAAACGCCGGTATCGTTTGCTCGAGGTATTACGAATTGCTTCACGGACTTTGCACAAATAAACGCCTCTAGAAACAAATGTACCGAAGGTACCTACGAAAGCGGAAGTACTTTCGTACTTTCGTACTTTCGTACGAAAGTACGAAAGTACTTTCGTACGAAAGTACTTTCGTACGTACAGTAGGTACGGAAGTACTTTCGAAAGTACCTTCGAAGGTAACTGTCTAAGGCATCAGATACGACGTCGCGACAAACGGCACCAACAGCGTCGCTTCCGATACGAGGAGAATGAATATTATGATGTATTTAATTTGCTTTTATAAAGAGAATGGGGTACATCTTGGTATTCAAATATAGACAAAAGTTACTGCGCTCAGTCGTTTGCTAGCTACGAAGGTACGAAGGTAGAAGGTACCTTAAGGTACACGTATACGTAGTAGCTAGCTAGCTAGCTACGAAAGTACGAAAGTACCTAGCTAGCTAGCGCTAGCTAGCTACGAAGGTACCTTCGAAGGTAGCTAGCTAGCTACATACTTTCGTACTTTCGAAAGTACCGAAAGTACGAAAGTACCTTCGAAGCATAGCGTCACAGGGGGATGGGTAGTCTACCCCAAAAAACCAAAATGTTGGAAGACTAATTACCCATACGACATTTTCAAGCAGCGATGTAGCGAAGGGGCTCGCTACCCGCTATCTGATTTTCTTCCTCTCAGGTAGTGGCCTCCGCTACCCGGAGTTCGCCCCCCTTTAACCCTTCGGACAAGACGCCCACCCCCCGAGCGGCCCCGTTTCGCCCCCTCGCGGCTAGGGTCCTCGAACCCTAGTTAGGTTTAGGGTTACGCGTTCGCGTCGGAGCGAGCTCGGCGTCGCGAAGCGACGACGAGCGAGCGGAGACGCGAACGCGCAACCGTAAACCTAACTAGGGATCGAGGACCCTAGTCGCGAGGGTGGCGAAACGGTGGCCGCGAGTTTTAGGATATTGAAAAACGTAGTTCCACCCGAGGTAGTAGTAGTAGGGTTGGTTTTAACGTTTAGGGTTTAAGGGCACGGCGACCGCGCGAATATCACGCGGGCGAAGCCCGCGTGGCTTTCGATCAGATGTGATGATGGAACATGAGCTCAGGGGCGAAGAGTCGCCGAAGGCGAGCGATGAGTTCAATATTGCTATCAAATCACTTGTTTATACGATGAAAATTCGAACCTCAGAGGCT
>NW_003315883.1:692102-696123 GCF_000151265.4 Micromonas pusilla CCMP1545
CGACCCCCTCCCCCCCGCAGCACCTAGTGGCCTATAGTGGGGTAGTACACGGGTAGTACTACCCCCCCCCTGTGACGCCTTCTCCTTCGAAGGTACGTAGCTACGTACCTTCGACACTTTGTACTTTCGAAAGTACTTTCGTACTTTCGAAAGTACTTTCGTATGTATTAGGCAGCTACCTTCGAAGGTACGAAAGTACTTTCGAAAGTACTTTCGTACTTTCGTACGAAGGTATGTTATTAGCTAGACTAGCTAGCTAGCTACGAAGGTAGCTAGCTAGCTAGGCCCTAGATATTACCTTGAAGGTAGATTATTAGCTAGCAGATAGACCTTCGGAGGTATGACCGAGCTCTCGGAACGCCCCCCGGACGCATAAACGCATCGCATGATGGCGGCGTATGATACTAGTTCTGTAACCTGTAGAGACAGGCCCAAATTGAAATATATGATTTTTGTATGCACAGTCACTCATCGGTAAATGTACAAGGACGTCTCTAACTAAATGCCCATAGACTGATAAATCTGCAGCTCGGGCGGAACGGGGGCTTCCTTTTCAACACGTACTTTCGAAAGTACTTCCGGAAGTACACGCACAGTACTAAGACTACTACGGAAGTACTTCCGTACTTCCGTATTACGGAACGAAGTACTTCCGGAAGTAACAGTTTATAGCCACGTACTTACGGATACTACCGCACTACAGATTTGCAGATCGCGGGTCGCCCTTACGAGCACGTTGAGGACGCGCGCGTGGGTCGATTTTCCTTTCAAAATGTTGTTCGCCCCTTGATCGATCGCCAGTCAGGTCTCGATGAGAAAAATGCAGTGATGAAAATGCGATGAAAATAAATTTTCACACCTTGAAGTTTCAACGATTTTTTAGTGTGCCTCCATATCATTTTGGGGTTCACTTTCACCAGTAGGATGGGGATTTATTTCTTCGAAGTGAAAAAAAGAGATCTCGGGAGGTTTCGGTCGAAGTCTGTTTTTTTTTGACGCGAAGGGTCCGCACTAGTAAACTACACGTAGCCCTACATACGTGTACACGTACAGCTGTACACGTACTGTACACGTACGTGTATGTAGTTGTAGTCTACAAATAATTTAATATAAAATAAATAAAGTTCTTTCAGGTTTATGAGCTAGGTAGGGCCCTCGATAGATATCTACATCACCTAAGTGATGTTGACTATCTTGATGACTGCCGCTTTCCCGATACGATGTAGTGCAACAACACACTCCCCGCTATGACAGTATCCTGCCACCTTGGCGTGCTCGATCGCTGCATTAAGGATTTCATCAGTAGTATCTGTGTCAGTGGCTCTTGCACTGCCCTCTGCTAAAAGTGGTATGAGCCCTCTCGTGAGGTTCGCTTGCCTCGCTGGGTTCTCTCCGCTGCACTGCCAAGCCAGCGAGTCCGTTGTCAATGTGGGAACGAATACGGTCAACACTGGCACCGCAGGTCGATACTTTGCAACTAATCGCGCAGTAGACCCCCCGCGAGTGAGCACTACGACGAGGGCTGCACGAACTTTCTGTGCTGTTCGCACGGCCGAGGATGCTAGTGACTCTAGCGGTTGCATTGGAATCGGCACCTGTGCCAGAATTGATTTGAAGAGCTGGTAGTGATCGATGCTCATCTCTGCCTCTCGGCAAATCTTGCTCATCACCCGGACCGCATCCACAGGAAAAGCTCCGGCGGCTGTCTCTCCTGATAGCATGACAGAGTCTGTGCCGTCTAGCACAGCATTTGCAACATCTGTTGCCTCGGCACGTGTTGGCCGTGGGTTCTTTATCATAGACTCAAGCATCTGTGTTGCCGTCACAACAGGCTTTCCCGCTGCGTTACACTTTTCTATCATTAACTTCTGCGCCAGAAAAATCTTTTCAGTTGGTATCTCCATGCCGAGATCACCTCGAGCTACCATGACACCATCACTTTCTGCGAGGATGTCGTCAAAGTTGACCAAACCTTCCTGATTTTCAACCTTAGAAATTATTTTTATCTGCCTCCCAGCCTCACCCAGCACCCGTCGAATACGTGAAACATCGCTGCCCTTCCGCACAAAGGACGCTGCAACAAAGTCTATACCGTTTGGCACACCCCACTTCAAGATATCCGCCCGATCTTTCTCTGTAATTGTAGGCAGGTCAACAACTACGCCTGGTAGATTAACATTTTTGCGCTCTCCAAGCATGGCTGTGTTTGCGCATCGGCAAAGCACCGTGCCGTTTTCAGGATGACAAGACAATACTATGAGCACGATGCTGCCGTCTCCGATGAGTATCTGCCCAATCAAGATAAGACTAGTGAGTTACAAGTGCAAACAAGTCTCGCGGGAACAGGGGGGACAGGATAGGCAGGTTTGGAAGTGACAAGCAGTTGGGAATTGACTCACCTCTGCACCCTCAACAACGTCTAGCGGAAGCTTAGAGTAACTCATCGAAATGTTTCGTTCGTCGCCATGCAGTGTATAATCAGTGTGAATCGTTACTTCCCGGCCAGCTTCCAGCAGCACTGGCTTCCCCTCCCTCAGCAACCCAGTTCGGATCTCTGGACCTTTTGTGTCCAGCAACACAGCACACATTAGCCGCGTGTTGGCCATGGCTTGCCGTAAGGTATTGAGAGTTCCTTGGTGGTACTCATGAGAGCCATGAGAGAAGTTAAATCGCGCCACCGACATTCCAGCTCGGAGCAAGTCCTCCATGATCCCAAGTTCCGCAGATTTGGGACCGAGTGTGCACACAATCTGAGCAGGGAAGAAAATACATTACATGGTTTATAGCGCGAGAACAAGACAAAAAGGTACCTTAGTCTTGCATTGAACCGCGGGAGTCCCAGCGAGGATGTCGTCTACTTGAATATTTGCCATGGCTTGTGCACTCACAAAGTCCGGTTTTCGAGGCCTGACTTGGTCTTTGAACTGTTTAAAACTTATCGTCAGCGGTGAAATTTCGACTTATGGGTTGAAAGTTTTGATCGCCCCAATGAAAAAATGAACTTTATATCTCTTGGACGTGGCGACGGCGACCAGCGGTCGCGGCGGCGGGAGGTCGACACGTCGGTCATTTTCCGGTGCAATCGCTTCAACACGCGCGTCGACGACCCGCGCGCATCGCGCACGTCGTTTGCGACGTCGCATCTCGCCGTCGTGTACCGCGGCGTTCCGTATGACTTTTTGGTCATGATCGATTTGCATTTTTTCCAGCCTAAAAAGTCTCGTGCCCGAATACGTCCCATTTGCCCGGAACAGCTGTGTATCCTACAGTATAGTGTCTGGAAATGTATCGGCACCTTCACTCGCCGAAGACTTGCGACACGCTGGATCGCACCGGCCGTCGCGAACGGTCGCGTCGTCATATGGCCTCCCTCGCGACGCCGCGCGTCGCTCCGTGCATTCGCGTATGCGTCCGCGACCGCGCGCGCGCGTCGTCGTCATCGTCGTCGACGTCATCGCGCGCGGTCGCGCGCACGGATAACGACGTCGACCGATCGCGGGACGACTCCGACGACGACGCGTTCGCCGCGCGTCGTCGCGCCGCGCGCGCCGCCGCCGCCGCGTCGATCGCGTCCGCGACGTGCGCGAGGTGCGCGCACGCCACGCTTGCGGAAATCGTCGACGCGGCGACGGCGACGGCGACGGCGACGGCGTCCTCCTCCGCCTCGTCGGACGTCGTGGCCTCCGCGGCGACGGCGGTGACGGCGTTGCCCTCCGCGCCGCTCGCGGCCGCGGCCGCCGTCGCCTCCGTCGCCGCGTTCGCCGTGTTCCGCGCCGCGTCGTTGCATTCCTCCTCCTCCTCCTCCTCCGCGAGCGGGAACCCGGTCGCAGCGACGACGACGGCGACGACGATGACGCCACCGCGCGGCACCGGCGCCGGCGACGCGTCCAAGGGACGGGCATACCTCATAGCGCCGCCGCCGCTGTTCCCGCTCGTGCCGGCGTTTTCGCGCGAGACTTTTCGCTACGAAATCATCCCAAACTCGATGTGGTTCTTCGAAGGGGATCCTCAGAGTCGACCG
>NW_003315883.1:696267-700332 GCF_000151265.4 Micromonas pusilla CCMP1545
GCGAGACTTTTCGCTCGAAATCATCCCAAACTCGATGTGGTTCTTCGAACAGAAGCAAGGCATCGGCCTCGGTTTAAACGTCAGCGTGAACGTGCGGATGACGGTGATCAAACTCGAGAGCGGCGGTTTGTGGGTGCACGCGCCCGTGGCGCCGACGAAGGAGTGCGTCGCGCTCCTAAACGAGCTGGACGCGCCGGTGGAGCACATCGTCCTCCCGACGACGTTGTTCGAGCACAAGGTGCGTTGTCAGACTCCTTTCGATGCGTCCTCCCTCGCGCGTTGAACGTCGTTTCTTAAGAAGAAGGTATTTCTCCCGAAAGGAAGGTTTCTTTTCACTCCACGCTGCTCGGTCGGTTTCAATATTTGACCGCGAAGCCGATCGACTGACCGTTTCGTACCCCTTCCCCCGAAAGATTTTCGTCGGGCCATTCCAGCGGAAGTACCCGGACGCGGAAGTTTGGATCGCGCCGGATCAGTGGTCGTGGCCGGTGAACCTGCCGCCGACGTTTTTCGGCATATTCAAAACCGGTGAGACTGCTTCCCGTACGACCCCGTTTGCGCGTACAACGCCGTTTCTTAAGGAGTGTCTTCTCCATCGTTTCTTTACAGGCACGCTCGGGTTCGGCGGCGGCGTCGACGCGAACGGGGATGCGCCGTCGTGGGCGGACGAGTTTGAGTGCGAGCTCCTGACGCCGCCCGCGCTCGGGGTCGCGTCGTACGTCGCATTCACCGAGTGCGCGTTTCTGCATAAAGCCACGAGAACTTTGCTCGTGACCGACGCGGTCGTGTACGTGTCCGAAAACGTCCCTGACGCGATCCCAGATCGCGACTTGCTCGAGTCAGGGGACGACGACAATTTCACCATCGCGGCGCTGAAATTTCTAAACCTCTTCGACATCAAGACCAAGGCGAAGACGCGAACGACGTCGTCGAAGGACATGACCGAGAACGAGCGGAAGCGCCTCGGGTGGCAGCGTAACGCGCTCCAGGCGTTGTATTTCGGGCCTTCGAACTTGTTAGACCCGGAGATGTCGTGGGTGGGGATCGTAAATCGTCTCATCGTCGCGCCGGTGGTGTCCACGCTCGTGTATGAGAACGTTCCAGACGACGTCGCGGACTGGGCGAGACGCATCGGGAGGTGGAAGTTCGACACGATCGTCCCCGCGCACTTCGACGCGCCGATCAAAGCCGGGCCCAAGGAGTGGAACGCCGCGTTCGGGTTTCTCCCGACGTCACGGCCGGCGGACGAGCCGGAGATCACGGGAGGCGTCGGTGAGACTGCTTTCCACACATCCTCCCTCGCGCGTTGAACGTCGTTTCTTAACGACTTTCTCCGTCTTTCTTTACACCCCAGCACGCCCGATTTCAACATAGATCGCGGCCCTTCTCAACTACTTTCACTGTAGGGATGACCGATGAATGATTTTTTCTTCACCTTTCGCAGGTGGCGGCGTTCGCGGATTCGGCGACGGGTACTACCCGGACGAGGACATGATCCTCCTGCGGGGGGTTGGGGACGTTTTAAAAGACGCCGGTGTCATCTTCACGGACGAGAATCGGCCGAGGCGGAAGCTGGGCGTCGTCCAAGGCGCGGGCGTCGGCGGGGAGAAGAAGAAGTGAGCGAAGGAGGGCGGTGTAGGGCGGTATCGTCCAATGCTAACGTGTATTAAAGTTAAACAATCAAAGAAGGTGAACGAAGAGGCGGCGGTGATCCCTGGTGGTGAGACTACCGCACCTCGAGCTCATCGATGAACCAATTCAAGTGCGCGCGCCTGTGTGCGCGCGTGTGTATGCATGTGTCCCATGTATGACATGTGGATTTGGCAACGCATGAAGTACCGGAGTGGGCCGCGCTATTGAGGGAGTGTGCGTGGAGTGGAAAGGGGTTTACAGTGGGGCTACACGTACTGTAGTAAGCAAAGTTGTAACGATCATTCTCACTGTAAATTCTCACTGTCCACGTATAATGCGTCAATGAACCAATTCAAGTGCGCGCGCAGTTGCCTCGCCGCGGGATACCGCAGATCCCTCGGGACACCGACGCGGTCGCGCAGATACGCCAGCGACACCGCGGCCCGGTTCGCGTCGTGCGCGCCGCGCTCGCTCATGCCGACGCCAACGTCGACGCCGACGCCGACGCCTTTCGCAGCCGCAGCCGCAGCCTCGGCAGCGGTTCCTTCCAGGAGCTCGTGGCACACCCTGCGCAACGCCGCGTCGACGCCCGCGATCGCTTCTTTGTCCGGCGTCGCCGTCGGATCGCTGAGACGCGCGGCGACCGGCCTGTTCCCGGGTCGGCCGCTTCCTCGCGCAGCGAATGCGACGACGTTTTTCGCATTCCCAATCACCTTCGCCGCGGCCTCGACGCGATCGTCGACGGCGGACTCCTCGAGATAGGACGGCTCGGGGGAATTTTCGTTCAGCGGCGGCAGCGGCAGTCGCCAGCTCTCCGCGGCGCCGTCGATCCCGCGCTTGAACGCGACCTGCGACGCGACGGACGGAGAGGGGACGTTATTGGTCAGACGAGATGACATGGTCGAATGTTACATGACGCGGCGCGATGCGATTGGTCAGAGGACGCGCCTGCTCGTCGTCACCGTTGAACTCACACCCGCCGAGCTGCGGCGGGAGGTCGTGCGCGTGCGTGTAGTAGTCGCTCTTTATCCACGCGTAAGTGTCCGAGCGGAGCGCCATCGCGCGGTACCACGCGTCGAGCCCGGGCCACCGTCCCCCGGACTGTTCGATCTTGAAGCCCTTGTAGTATGCCAGCGACGCGGCCATGCGCTCGAGAAACGGCGTGAACGTGATGTCCACGAGCGACAGCTCCTCGCCGAGAAAATACGCGCCGGGCGTCTTCCGAAGCTCCGCGTCGACAACGTCCATAGCTTCCTCGAACTGGCTTCGGTTCCCGCCGTCCGCCCACGACGACGTCAGCCATCGCATCCAGCGCGAGAATAACGCGCGCTCGAGACGGTTCAGTTCCTCGATGCGCGCGAACGCCGCGGTCCCGCGTGCGGGGAGAAGCGGCGTGCGCTCGGGGAATCGCTCCTCGAGCGCGGCCGCGATCGCGGCGCTCTCCGTCATGAGCTCGCCGTCGATCTCAACCACCGGGAGCATCCCGCTCGGAACTTTCGACGTGAACGACGCGGGCTTATCGCCGTAGCACCGCATGTTGATCTTCTCAACTCTGTACGGAATCTTCTTCTCTTCGAGCTGAAGCCAGATCTTCTCGCAGTACGGACACCACCCCGCGTGGTCGCGGTAGAACATGACGCGAACCGGCGCGTCATCGTCAGATCCGAATCGCCGCGCGAGCGCGTGCGGCGACGCCGCGGGGTCGCGTTCGAGATCCCTCTCGGCCGCGGTCGCGGTCCCGCGCGACCGCTGCAGCGTTTCGAGCCGTCGTCCCAGCGTTTCCCAACTCGGCGCCGTGTCGTCGAATCGGGTGCCGTCGAGCGCCTGCGCGGCGGCGGCCGCGGGCGACGACGACGACGACGCGCCGCCGCCGCCGCCGCGAAGGCGCGCGAGCATCCCGCGGACGCCGTCGGGGGGGATCCCGGTCCCGCCGCCGGACGCGCGCGACGCGACGCGCGCGCCGCGCGAGACGCGCGGCGGCGAGACCGACGGGATCGACGACGACGCGGCCGGGCCGCTCGCCGGCGCGCGTCTCGCGAGTCGCGCGCGAGACGGGAACGGCGCCGCCGGCGATGGCGACGCGGCGGCGGCGGCGGTGATCCCGGAGACGGCGGAGACGCGGACGATCGTCGAGAGCGCCGGCGCCATCGCGTGTGAACCCGCGCGCGGAGCCGTCGACGCCAAGTCAGCACGTACACAGGCTACGCAGTCCGCGGGTACTGTAGGCGGGTGTAGGGTGTCAATAACGGCGTGCTCGTTTTTGTATGAGCAAATTGTCAGAAATAGTCAGAAAATCGCGGGGTACCATTTGAACTTTTTTGCTTTCAGCGTTGATCGGTGTATCGATCAAACAAAATAATTCATCGCGATGTTTCAAAGGATGCTTGACCGAGGCGCAACTTCAAGCGCGCGTAGCTCCCTAACGCACGGGAG
>NW_003315883.1:700432-705725 GCF_000151265.4 Micromonas pusilla CCMP1545
CGCGNGTGGACTCCCGTGCGTTAGGGAGATATGAAATGGTACCAAAACGTACGTTCGTTATTGACACCCTGGCGGGTGTGACAAAGCGTGCAAATGCATGGATCTGGTGTCTAAAATCGTAGGGCCTAAATGATTTTTGTGCAAAGTTTCAGGTCCATCCGCGCCGCGACGGTGCATGGGAAAGCGCGGAAGTGAGGGGAGCGTCTGACTGACGCTCATACAAGAAATTAATAAAAAAAACAAATTCGGGATCCAAGAACTGACTCGCGCTACGCGCTAGAGGTGAAAACACGTTGCCGGTCAAATCGTCGAAAACGACCGATCAACGGCTTAAATTTCGACCCGGGGACACCGCTCGGGAGCTTTTTCACTGGCTCAGCGAGATAGCGCAACTGGCCTATGTTGTTATTTTTCCTCGCGCGGTGAGTCGCATCCCCAGTCCAACTCGCGCGTCCGTTCCACCATTACCTGGCTCCCCGCCCGGATAAACCCTCTCCGAAATGACCGAGGTCGATATCTCGAGACAGCACGTGATTCACGTCGCGGTAGAGTACCAGAGGCGCGGTACACCGCACGTGCACATGCTCATCACGAGCAGCGAGATCGTCGCCAACAGAATCGCGAACGGCGCGGACGTGCCGGAGGCTGTCGCGTCCGCGGCGGCCTAATATCGAAGAAACTCAGCGAAAAGGAACCCAGGGACGAGTCCTGTGGTTCTAAGCCACGGTCAACAGCACTTAGAGCACACGTCGGACGGAGGACGATGTCAAACCGGGAGCGAAAGGGAGGGGAGGGACAAGAAGTTGTCTATTTTGTCACCTGTCGCGTCGGCGTGTACAGTACTACGTGTACGAGTTATTACAGACCAAATACTCAACATTGTGCAAGTCGGATACGAGTAGAAACTTTTCAGACTAAATACTCACATACCGAGACGAAGTCTCGCCGGGCACTTCTTGTCAAAAAAACGCTATCGCTCGCGTCGCTTCTTCCGTCCCGCGCTCGTCGAGTCTCCTCGCGCCTCGTCGCTGACCCTCTCGTCGCTCCGTCGGCCTGGGCCTCGGCGGCATCGGCGGCGGCGGCGAGCTCGGTGGCATCGGCGGCGGCACTGGCGGCGGCATCGGCGGCGGCACCGGCGGCGGTACCGGCGGTCCCGGCGGCGGCCGAACGCGCTCCCCCGTGAACCCGTGCTGCTTCCCGTGCCGGTAAATCTCCAACAGTTTCGCTTGGAACGCCCCGGGTATCTCGTTCAGGTCCAAGTACTTCTCGTACAGCCTGATCGCGACCCGCGCGTCTTCTATTGAGTCGTGCGTCGTTGCCTGAATGTCCAAGTCCAGAAGCACGCTCGCGAGAAACCTCAGCGAGAGCTTTCGCTGCCGCTTGAAGTGGAACAGCTCCACGGTGTCGACGATCTGCGCGGGCGGGACCGTGATGTTGATCATCTTGAAGTCTTGTTTCAGCCCGTGCCCGACGAACACGCACCCGACGTCGACGAGGTACCTGAGCTTCAAGTACGCGTGCTTCAGCTTCGTGATGTGGTGCCCGGACGTGTTCGGGTCCAGATCCCCCGGGATGAGACCGCTGAACCTCGTGAGGTAGTCGTGCACGGGCTCAACCGCGCGGATGTAATCGTCGATTATCGGCACGAGACGCCTCTCAATCGCGGCGTCGCCTCGGACGACGCTGACGCGCGCGAGGCCCAGACGCGCGGCCTGGACGACGACCTCGTTCCCGCACGCGTCGAGCGACGTCACCGCGGGCGCGAGCGCGACGAACTCCGCGTCGATGCCGAGCAGCGTCCTGATGAGTGGATTCGAGTGGCGACGTTTCATCATCGGCCAGTTGAAAGGCCGAGCGTTGAAACCGAGTGCAGGGAGAAGAGAAACGAGAAGGGAAGTCCTTAAGAAACGACGTTCGACGCGCGAACGTGGTCGTACGGGACGTAGTCTCACCCGGGCCTAGGGGTCTCTGCCGGGGATTCGAAATCGAACGGCGTGAACGGGCATCGCCGCGGCAAGTTCGCGTCCAGCGTGAGACGTCGGTAGACGTCCTCGGTGATCGGGCTCGGTGGCAGCGGCGGCGGCGGCGGCGCGTCCACGCGCGAGTACGCCGCGATGCACGGAATTTTCGCGACGCCGTACATTCGCGTCACCTCGTCCGCGCGCACGGGGGTGATGCAGAAGTCGTTGAACAAGAGCCAGTCCGTGTCCGCGACTCCGTCGGGGGAGACGCGGACGCCTTCTCCGGCGTTCGCGCCTTGTCCTTCGCTGCCCCACGAACTGTATGGAGGATATAACGACGCGTCGGCTGTGTCAGAGGATTCGATCTCCGACACTTTCGAGGGCGTGACGCCGGCGAACCCGGAGTGCTCGCCGTACATTGCCTCGCCCGCGGCGAGCGCGGCGGCGAACTGCGCGGCTTTCACGCGCGCGTTCGCCGCATCCTCGGCTTCGATCTCTTCGCGCACCGCGCTTCCGGCGTCCGCGTCCGCCGGGGTGATCTCCGACGCCGTCTCGGTCGACCCGCCCTCCGCGCCGTCGTCGTCGCCGGAGACGCGCAGCTCGGACACGCGCGCGGCGGCAGCAGCGGCGTCCGCGCGCGCTTTCGCCGCCGCGCCCGTCTGTCCGATGACCAACGGGCTCACCCCCGGAGACTTCCCCTCGCCGACGACGGACGCGCCGCCAAACGCGCCTCTCTCCGCGATGTACGGCGGCTTGACCTTGACGAACGACATCAGGTGCCCTCGGAGAATTTTCGCCCCGGTCTCGTCGACGCCGCCGCCAGGCGCGTCGTCGTCCTCCTCCTCGCACGGGCGTCGCGCGAGGCACACCAACCCCGTGAGCTCGTACCGCGCGTGCTCGCTTGCGCCGTCGTCGTCGTCGCCGTCGCCGTCGTCGTCGCATTCGAACGCCTCCGTCGACGATTCCGTCACGCACACGTTCTCCCCCGCCACCTTCACCGAGAAGAACTTCGGCAGCCAACTCGTCTCGACAGCCTCGGATGATTCGCGCGAATCGGGAGGGGCGTCCACGTCCACGCCCCACCATCTCAAGTCCCCGACGTCGCGCATGCCGAGACTCACGCTCATGACCGCCGGGAGCGAGACCGGGGTTTTTTTCTGCGTCATTCGCGTGTACGCGTCGTGGCCGTCGCACCACGCCCTGAGGGTAATTCCAGGGTGGTTCGAAAAATGTTTGTCAGCTCGGTCAATTGAACATTGAATAAATGCGTCACGATCAAACGAGGAAAATAATGAAGACGTGGGTGAGTGGGTTACAAACCCAGTGTATAGAACGCACCTGACCTCCCCGCGCGTCGCCAACGACTTCGCGAGCAGCGCGGAAAACGCGTGCAGGTCGTCGGCGGTTTTAGGATTCGCGTTGGTATTCGCGTTCAGCCGCCGCGCCGCCGCGCCGCCCTTGTGCGCCTCTTTCGGCGGATACGCGAGGTCGGTCTGAAACGACCGCGTCATCTTCGTCTCCTCGCGGCCGCACACCGCACACGAGTTTTTCGTCGACGACGACACCGCAAAGAGATCCTCAACGGGCGCGCACAACGCGGGCACCTCGTCTTCGTCGACGTCGTTCGAATTCGAATTCGAACGCGACGCTCTCGGACGCGGGGTTTTCTGTTTCGTTCTCTCCTCGCCGAGGCGAACCGGGCGGTCGTCACCGCCGCCTTGTTCCTTGTGCAGCTGCTCGAGAATAAACCGCTGGAACGCTTGAATCCGCCGAGGGAGGCTCTGATCGAGCCTCGCCTCGAGCTCGTTTCCTCCGCCTTCGATGAGACCGAGCGCCGCGGCTTCGCGGACTTGACGCAACGTGCGAAGAAAGTTCAACGGCTCAACCTTCATCGAAGCGGAGCTGTGCGAGCCGCCGCCGCGCGTCGGCGGCTGCGACAGCGTGTGCGACAAAAACGCGAGCTCGCACGTCAGACAAAACTCTCGTTCGCACGCGTGACCCATGAGCACGCTCGCGCGCAGACCCGGGACGAAGTGCAGGATCTGTAACACCGGATTCACGTAGCAGTTCGCGAGGTCGTTCCCCATGCCTAACAGCGCCGTGCGGTTGTGCGCGGCGAAGTCGAACTCTTCGAACCTCGCTCGCGTCGGGTCCAAAATCGCCTCGACCTTGTGATAGAGCTTTGGAAGCGGGCACGTGGACGCGCGAGCGCGCTCGCCGCCGACTCCGCCGCCGAATCCGTTCGAAGAAGATAATGCAGAAGTCTTCGTGACTTCCGTTTTAAACTTGATCACCTCGCGTTTCCGCTGCAGTTGCATCGCCGCGCGGTTCGCTTCGCCTTTCGCGCGGCCGCGGCGGTAGTACGGATTCGGCGCGTATCCCACCATCGGCTCGTTCCCGCCGCCTTGCCATGTCACGTTATCCAAGACGCTCTTCGGGATGATGTGCGGTGGCAGCCCGGTTTTGATCACCTCCCCGTGCGTCAGCTCCGACAGCGGCGGCGTCGTCGCGTCGTGCGGCATGTGCCACGGCGGCGGCGGGATCGTTTTGTGCTCCTCCTTCTCGACGTTTATCTCCCCCGCGTCGTGACGATCCACGCACGCCGCGCGAAACGGCGGCACCTCCGTGTGAACGCTGTACACGTTCACCGTCGGCGACGCGTTCACCCCCCAGAGGTGGACGTACCCGGCGTCGTCCGCGAAAGCGACGGATTCGCCTGAGGACGACACGGCCATCCCGCCCGGACCGGGGACGACGCCGTATCCATCTGCGAGTTGCAGGTGGTAATTCGCGAACCCGCCGCCGCCTTGCGTCGCGGCGTCGACCGCCTGGACGACCCCCCCGTGCGAGCACACGATCACCACGGAGGTGTACTTTGGGTTAAACGCCACGCACGATGGCCCAGCTAGGAACTGCATCACGTTCATCGTCCTCGCGCCCATGCGCACGTCGATCACTTTGAGAAACGGATCGGGAACCTCGAGACGCGTGACGCGGTCGATCGCGTACCTGATCGGATCGGTCGGTCGGTTGGTTTTCATCGGTCAGTTGACTACGATGAAAGGGAAGCGCGAGGTGAAGAGAATGTCCTCAAGAAACGACGTGATTAAACATGCGAAGAGAGGAGGGCAAACGTATGGGGAGGAGTCTCGGGGCGGGACGCGCCCGCAGGTGACTAACAAGTCGCCCCTGGCCGCGATCGCGGTCACGCCCGCCTGGTGCGCGGGCGAGGACTGCTGCACCGTCGCGCGCATTTTATTCCTAGGGTCTCTCAGGCACACGACGCCAAAGTAGCCCCCGCATGCGATCGTCCCTCGCGGCGCGCAAAAAAT